>NC_142670.1:21764981-21859981 GCF_964200805.1 Pocillopora damicornis | reverse complement strand
TTCTTAAAAGCAAGAAGATTTGACAAGCTTTCCTGTCAAGAATGTGATAATGACATTACAGTAATCGTGACACCGTAACACTTATTAGAAGGCAAGCAAGGACTTGACCTGTAGACGCACGAGAAACTTATCATCTTACTTTTCTGCCCTGTTTTGCTACAGGCAACGATTGCGTTACAATTTTGGATTTTTGCACTGAATGTATGCTAAGTTGAAGCAAATCATGCTACTGAATTTAACCCAACTAATTACTACTGTATTTACGAGGAGAATTAATCAAATCTGTTTAACAAATTCCACATACAAATGCTATCATAATAAAAATTATCTTATGTGTTATAACAATCCAATGAAAGTAACTTACCGGACTTGAACGTCTTTTAAATCGCGAAATTTGCCATTCTCCATTCAGTTTCCATGCTGAGAAATTCAACTTTTCCAAATTCTAAGAAGAAATTACATTGTTACGAATGCAGTTTTCGCTTCCATCTCGCATACGATGTCTCAACTCGGAATTTACTCATTTCGCGCCATAATGTAATTTTGGCGGGGAATAGACAAATAAATGCTGTTTGTCTCTGTGTTTTGTAAAAGTTCATTCCCAACAGATCAAGCCTTGTTTTGAAATACTTAGAACGCATTCAACGTTCAAGCAAGCGATCTAATGAAATTGATTTGACAGAAGAGAACATGGCTCGTTAGCCGACGCACTAGAATACGATCTTGGAGGAGTTATCGATCGAACGCGATTTAATTCACGGGAATTCCTGTTGTGACCACAGCTGTATTGTTTTCCCTAAACCGCTAGCTGATTGGCCAAACCAGTAGCTAATTTCGTGGCTACGCGAGCCACAAACTACCACGAAGAATATTGATCAGCCAAACACCATGAAGTTTATTTCAACATAGTATTACACGAGCCTAGTACAGCACCTTTTGTCATGCAACAGGATATCCGTACTTAATCGAGCCCACCGTGCCTTCTTGAGTTTTTAATTTTAGATTAGTGCAAATGAAAGCGTATTCCTTTCTTGAGTAGTAAGCTTTTTAAAAACTTCTAGGAAAATGAGACCTATTAAATCGAGAACTCGTTGTAGTATAATTCAAGTTGTTGCTAATGTTTAGCTGGCAACTTTCTGTTGATTCGCATTTCGTTCATCCTTGAAAATGTCATCTACTTCTTAGCGCCTAAATAATACAACACTCAGTTGTCCTCTTTCGCAATGCTTTTCATACCTTTCGTGTCTGCATGTAGTCGCTGATACAATGCGTACTAGGCTCAGCGAAATGTCAACATTTTCAAGATATCTTAACAACCGTCTAAAGAATCCTTGTTACTGTTTATGTTATCAGTATGAAACTTTGCTTCCGAGTCGCTGATCGTCTTCGAACAGCTTGAAGCTTACAGCGTTTGAGTCGGTGACTCGTTATATTATAACTTATGTCACATTATACTCGATCGTTCTCTTTCGAATATGTGGTCGATAAAATAGGTTGCATTAAGTTGACTGAAAAGCCATCTTCTTCAACACGTCTGAACAAACTTCAAAGGACTCAGTTTAATTCTTTGTTTTATCAGTACAAGATGTTGCCTTTTGGGTTGATGACCGTCTTCAAACAGCTCGAAGCGTGCCGAGTTTGAGTTAGTTAAAAATTATACATCGATAATATCATATTGTTCTCAATTGCCCTCGAAGTTTACTCAGGCGGAGTTAGTGAAGCGTGACCATGACAGTCATATAACAGTTAGTTGTCCACTTTCGCAACGCATCTTCTG
This sequence comes from Pocillopora damicornis, assembly GCF_964200805.1. Lineage (NCBI taxonomy): Eukaryota > Metazoa > Cnidaria > Anthozoa > Scleractinia > Pocilloporidae > Pocillopora > Pocillopora damicornis. The sequence goes on along the minus strand of NC_142670.1, from coordinate 21,858,204 downwards.
TGGTCACGAAAAAAATCTGCTCAGCGAAATTTCAACATTTTCAAGATATCTTTACAACTGTCCAGAGAATCCTTTTTAATCTTCATTTTGATAGTGTGCCTCTTTGCTTCTGAGTAGAAGATTGCCTTCAAACAGCTCAAAGCTTACAGTGTTTGAGTTAGTGAATCATTACATCATTAGTAATGTCACATTACAATCCGGTTGTCGTCTTTCGGGTCTGTGGTCAATAAAATGGTTTGCATTTAGCTGATCGGAATGATTCAGTCTATTTCTATATTTCACAAGTCGGCAATGTTGCCTCCAGGTTAATAATCGTCTTCAAACAGCTCGAAGCGTACAGGGTTTGAGTCAGATGATAATTATACATCGATAATGTCATGCTGTTCTCATTTGTCCTCTTTTTTGCAATGCTTTGCGAATCTGTGGTCGATACAACAATTTCCATTAAGGTTATCGAAACGCAACATACTTTAAGATCTCTTAACAAACGTCGAATGATTCAGTTTGATTCTTCATTTCAACAATGGGCAATGTTGCCTCTTATTGCCGGTCCTCTCAAGGAGCTCGAAGCCGTTACATGGCTTGAGTTAATAAATCGCAACATCTTCGCTAATTTCATATTACACTCAGTTGTCCTCTTTCTCAACGCTTTACGAAGCTTTGTCGATTAAATAATTGGCATTTAGTTCATCAAAATATAACGCACGTCACAAACGTCTTAAGTATCATCTAACTCTTCCGTTGGTATACACTTTTCCAACTGAGTTACGGGTCGCTCTTTAGGATTTCGAACCATCTTCCTTCATTTTACTGGATTTTTGTTGTCAGAAAGAGACTTTGGACCGAGCTTGCCTGCCCCATTTTTACGGTCCGAAGGGTTTTTGTCTAGTTTTGTGTTCATTTGTTTTTGTGTGTGTGTGTGTGTGTGTGTGTGGGGATGTATTTGATTGTTTGCTTTTTCAAATAAAACGAGCAAGTTCCTTAAGAAACTGTAGTGCCGGGGCGGGGTAGGGGGGGGGGGGGGTTTAATAAGAAAGTTTGATTTTATCAACTGAGTTGATAATGTAACTACTTGGTTACCGTTTCTAAGACTATTTTCTAAAGCTGACGTCTCGAGGTGAAGCCGTTCGTCAGTCTTCATGGTCGTCCAAGGATTTTTTTCCACCCCAGTTATGTCCGAAAAAAAATATTTTGACGGGGTATTTAAGCAAAATGGGTAAAAGTTTCCCATGCGAGCGAATCACCATTTCGCCAAAGTGTATCTTTAGTGTGAGGTACTTAACCAGGGTAATTCATTTTGCTGCCGTTCGTTTCGAATGCGTAAGCCGCACAACAAGGAGTCATTTTTGGAGATATGGAAATTTCCCCATACGGATGGGTTGTTTCTCTTTTAAGATGACGTCTTAAAGTTTGCGAAACAACTCTTTCTTTAGTTCGTTGCCGTTTTTGGCAAAAGACAATACCAGTTGTTTGAGGGAGATTACGCCGTTCCTCATGATTTATGCGCACCTTTATGGTCGATGACGTGTATTCTCATTATTAAAGTACTGAAGCCTCCCACTAACGCTTATGGTATAGGCTGTAAAGTCAGTTAATTCACTACCAGGTGATCATTCGAGTTTTTCGAAGGTGCGGAAGCCTATTTGAATATCCATTTAGTTGTACCGATTTACCTTTCTGTAAGATCATGTCTAATTACGAAATTTTACGTTCCATTTTTGGCATCTACGGGTACTGCAACACCATCTGAAAGTCTGCCACGCCATCAAGTCCCACAGTTCTGGCCTTTGGTAGATGTTGTCGGGGTGTAATGTACATTCGGCCCTAACATCTTCAATTGCAACTTCTGCAATAAGGGTCTAAAAGTGAAGAGTCCGTGAGGCCTACGCGATATCATGATGGGTTAGGGTTAGGGTGATAAGCTTAGGGATAGGGTTAGGGTGATATGGTTAGGATTAGGATCATGATACCACGATGTTTGCTTTTGCTTTTTTGTAAAATGTGTGCGATGTTGTAAGATCCACTTCTAGTTTCATTTTTTTTAAGATAGAAACTTTAACGAATCTAACCTATCGTGTAGGTGACTTATCCGCTCTCCGTAGGAAATGGCGGCTCGGAATGTAGAACGTAGGCCTACGGGCCTATCGGCTGGCCTCTCCGCTGGCCACAAAGGGAATCAAATACAGCTGATTCTTGTTCACGTGGGGAATAAAAAGTAACAGAAACCGAGTTTCTTGTGCAAAAAGCGCATTGTAGAGTGAGCCAAATATATAGCAAGTCTCAAGGGGTGGATAAACAAAGTAAAGAAATTAGTATGTTAATCAGTTGGGGTATGACATCATGGTATAGACAAAACTGTCTTTGGCCCGACATGATTAAGATACTAATTTCTTTCAAAGAACAAGAATCAGCTGTATTTGATTCCCTCCATGGCCAGTGGCACAGCCAGCCGAAAGGCCCGTAGGCCTACGTTCTACATTCCGAGCCGCCGTTTTCTACGGGGATCAGATAAGTCACCTACGCGATAGATTGGGTTCGTTAAAATTGCTATCCTAAAAATAATGAAACTAGAAGTGGATCTTACAACATCGCACACATTTCACAAAACAACAAAAGCAAACATCATGGAATTATGATCCTAATCCTAACCATATCACCCTAACCCTATCCCTAAGCTTATCACCCTAACCCTAACCATATCACTTTAAACCTAACCCATCATGATATCGCGTAGGCCTCACGGACTCTTCACTTTTAGACCCTTATTGCAGAAGTTACAATTGAAGATGTTAGGGCCAAATGTACATTACACCCCGACAACATCTACCATAGGCCAGAACTGTGGGACTTGATGGCGTGGCATACTTTCAGATGGTGTTGCAGTACCTGTAGATGCCAAAAATGGAACGTAAAATTTCTTAATTAGACATGATCTTACAGAAAGGTAAACCGGTACAACTAAATGGATATTCAAATAGGCTTCCGCACCTTCGAAAAACTCGAATGATCACCTGGTAGTGAATTAACTGACTTTACAGCCTGTACCATAAGCGTCAGTGGGAGGCTTCAGTACTTTAATAATGAGAATACACGTCATCGACCATAAAGGTGCGCACAAATCATGAGGAACGGCGTAATCTCCCTCAAACAACTGGTATCTGTTTTTTGCCAAAAACGGCAACGAACTAAAGAAAGAGTTGTTTCGCAAACTTTAAGACGTCATCTTAAAAGAGAAACAACCCATCCGTATGGGGAAATTTCCATATCTCCAAAAATGACTCCTTGTTGTGCGGCTTACGCATTCGAAACGAACGGCAGCAAAATAAATTACCCTTGTTACGTACCTCACACTAGAGATACGCTTTGGCGAAATGGTGATTCGCTCGCATGGGAAACTTTTGCCCATTTTGCTTAAATACCCCGTCAAAATATTTTTTTTCGGACATAACTGGGGTGGAAAAAAATCCTTGGACGACCATGAAGACTGACGAACGGCTTCACCTTGAGACGTCAGCTTTAGAAAATAGTCTTAGAAACGGTAACCAAGTAGTTACATTATCAACTCAGTTGATAAAATCAAACTTTCTTATTAAACCCCCCCCCCCCCTACCCCGCCCCGGCACCACAGTTTCTTAAAGAACTTGCTCGTTTTATTTGAAAAAGCAAACAATCAAATACATCCCCACACACACACACACACACACACACAAAAACAAATGAACACAAAACTAGACAAAAACCCTTCGGACCGTAAAAATGGGGCAGGCAAGCTCGGTCCAAAGTCTCTTTCTGAGAACAAAAATCCAGTAAAATGAAGGAAGATGGTTCGAAATCCTAAAGAGCGACCCGTAACTCAGTTGGAAAAGTGTATACCAACGGAAGAGTTAGATGATACTTAAGACGTTTGTGACGTGCGTTATATTTTGATAAATTGGCTAAATTACAACTTTTTAAGGCTGCTATTCTGCCTTATTTAACTTACTGTAGTATTGTATGGAATTGTTGCAAAGCTAGTGATTCTAGAAAATTAGAGAGGGTACAAGAACGGGCCCTTAGAGCTGTTTATTGTGATAGCATATCATCATATAGCGACCTCCTTAAGAGGGCTAATTTAAAAACCTTACGTAATAGGCGATTACATGACATAGCTGTGTTAATGTTTAAAGTTAAAAATGATCTGTGCCCTAATAATATCAAGAACCTGTTTGTTATTAATAACAACAAATATAATTTAAGAAACAATGATTTCATTATCCCTAGAGTTAGTACTACGCGCTATGGTAAGCACTCTCTTAGGTACTTAGGTCCAGTAATCTGGTCTAAGTTAGATGGAAAAATAAGAGCACTAAGAACGCTGCAAGAATTTAAAAACGCTTTACATAAAGTAGATATACAAAGTTTAATCTCTTCGAATAATTGCAAGAACTGTATTTTATGTAAATCTTAAATATTTTAAATATTATCAAGATCATATTATTGTAATTATTATTATCTTATTATCGCATTATATTAAGGTTATTATCTTATTATACAGGGTAGGGTATTATAAACATGGGGTCTACTATTTCGGGGTAGGGTAGTTTTATATGGGAAGAGCTCTTTTATCATATTCCAATAAATTTTTAATGCTTAGTTTTATATAGATTAGATTAGTTTAGTTTAGGTGTCCTTACTTAGTGGGAAACTGCTATCTTATTTGACACGTAAATAAAGTTTATTATTATTATTATTATTATTATTATTATTATTAGTAACACCCTGTATGTAAGGAATAACAGCAAAACCAGTCGCTGGTTCCCTTTCATCAAGAGCGTTACTATTTGTAACTGGTTTTTGGCAGTTACGGAGAAAAGTTTTTGTATAGCCATTTGCCTTTAGGACATTGGAAACATATTTCCTCTCCTCAGCCTTCGAATCGAGTGATGATGGTAGACAGTCAGCCCTCCTAAGTAAAGTTTTGGCTACAGACTTCTTATGGCAAATAGGATGGTGAGAATCGAAAGCGAGGTATTTGTCGGTGTGGGTGGGTTTACGGTAGACACTTGTCTCTAAATTACCCTGAACCCCTCTGGACACATTTAAATCAAGATAGGGCAAATGTCTATCCTTTTCACGTTCAAGGGTGAATTGGATCGACGGCTCTACTGAATTCAAATGCGACAAGAGGCGCTCCGTTTCATTTCCGGATACCGCAGAAATAACATCATCGACATATCGTTTCCAGAAAAAGGGTTTAACCGGTGAAGTGGCTAAGGCCCTTTGTTCCACGTCTTCCATTACCATGTTAGCAATGACAGCAGAAACAGGCGAACCCATAACTGTACCAAAAACTTGTTGATAGTATGTGCCGTTATATGTAAATTGCATGGTTTTGAGGCAAAAAGACAGCAGATGAATAATATCCTCCACAGGCAAAGAAGTTCTTTGTCCTAGGGAAGCATCTTCTCTGAGTCTTTCCTCCGCAACCTTAACGGCAAGATCAACTGGGATTTTAGTTTTTAGTTAGCAGAGTTTGTTGGGTTATTTTTCACTTCATCAAAATGCCCCTTTCTTCTTTTCTGCAGAATTTTAGTGTTGTTTTCGCTGTGGCAAACAATAGCGCCGTATCAATTCGGCTGTCGATTGTAAATAATCAAAATGGATTTTTTTTCTCAGTATCATGTCCGGTTCTAGCAAACTGCAAGATTCCAGGCTTTATTTTCCTCTTATCTATGAGGTAACGTAGGAATTTACATCTACTCTAAATTCTGTGAAAATTTTAGCAACACACATCTTAGGGCTAGTGCCAAACTGTGCCGCCCGAACCTAACCACTGCGAACTATAGTCTCCTCCGAGTGCGAGAGAGCGTACCCATATTTGCACATTTACTAGGGCGCATCCAGCGAGCCTAGGCTACCTGTGCCTTTATCGTTCATTTCTTCTTCGGTTGATAAATATCCGAATATGACTTAAGGTCTCCCTCAAAATCCGTGTCTAAATCCTCTCGGCGTATTTAAAAAAAATTTGTGATCTTTGATTTCGTTTTAGGCCATTAAAGCAAAGAAATTTCTCTCAAATTTTCGTACCAGAGATTCTTGCCTGTAAAACAAAAAAATAAAGCTAATGACCGTGAATATATAAAAATCATGCATGGGAACTGCGGATTAATAAATGAATATGAAAGAGATCTTCGCAGCAGTGAGCACTACTTAAGCAGTAGTGAAAATAAAGCCTGAAAAGTTCAGGCCATACGAGATTTGAATCTATGGACTTTGGAATACCGCTGCAGTGCTCTACCAACAGACCTAATGTGATTTTCATATATTCACTTCACGGGTTTATTACGAACCGACATTATGACAAGCTCCCAATTCTTAATGCGCAATTCATATAAATGACTTTTATGTATTCACAGTCATCGATTCATCACTTCACGGGTTTATTATGAGGCTAAGATAATGACCAGCCCGCAGTGGTCTTGCCAGCTTTGTTGGTATAGCACTGCATTGGTGTCGCAGAGGTCATGGGTTCAAATCCCTTCCAGGCCTAGCAAAAATCGTAGAAACTTACTGTATTGTGTAGCTTGTGCTTGTGTGAAAACGGATTAACAGACTCTGAAAGGTCCATTACATTTACTTTGATGTTCAATCACTTCAGAACACTCTTTGAAAATGGTTCGTGTAAAATTAATGTACATTTTCTATGCGTTGTACGAACGGCAAACGCAGGAAATCATTACGTTTTCCTGCATTTACACACATTAAATCTCAAGGAAAATGCGTGTTTTCAGCCACAAACTCCGGTGAATACGTTGCTGTACACTGGGAAAATGCCAATGAACAAAAGGAAAACAAACTGTTTGCGGTGCGTTAACCGAGCAGTTAATGCCGAAGGAAAACTACCGTATAATGGAACGAAAACTGGGATTCACCGACGGGAAATAAAGCCTGAAAAGTTCAGGCCATACGAGATTTGAATCTATGACTATTCGGAATTGAATTCCCTTGAATCTATGTTATTATGACGAAAAGAGGACTGCGTAAAATCTCTGAAAAAATGCACCTTAGGATCAATGTAAATGCTGGTATGATTTCTATGTAAATACCCAAAAGAAATCTGTGTTGGGTATTTACAACCGGTAGGACGATTATTAAGGCAAACCTTTCTGCGAACCTCATCATCTTCCACTGTAGGATGAGCACCATCCAACCAGCTTGACCAGTCTGTATTACATCTATATGCTGGCACACGCGTTCTTGGCATTCTTGTTACTGCAGCTCCCACAAAAGGAAACCATCCCTCAAGGAGTTGGTTGTCACCCAACACTGGTCCAGATTTGGGCATTTTGTGCATGACTCCTTCTTCTATTGGCATCGCTCAGTTCTTTATAAGTATTACACGGATCGGCTACAAAGTTAAAGATGATTGTAGTAATTAGAATAAATGGTTAACTGATTTGTTAAAGCGTCTCATAATTTTAGCAGTTTAGCGACCAAAACCAGAGCTTTCATTTTACAACAACAACTCATAGTTATTAGGTACTAAGGTCAAGAAGTAGCGATGGATAGCAGTGTCTGAATTCATTAAATTTTATTTTTTTTGTTACACAGGAGTTCGCTATATTTAGACGGGTAGTCAATACTAACGTCACCGATTACTGAAATTTTGTTTGAATGCATACTTTACTTCTATTTAATTCTTCTTTTCATCTTCATTTTGTTGTTTGACGCATTTATGGAATTTTACACCTTCTTTTAGCTCTAAGATTCAAAGCCAAACTTGCGATTTCGTTCCAGAATGTTGTCATTAATGTAACGTCCATCCAAAGGCAGAAGACACAAACAAAAAGCATCAGAATTCTGAGTTTCGAAAAATGACCTGACAGGTTTTGTAACATGATTGAAAACAGTGTAAAACAAATCATCGACTGCCCCTGCACTGAAGTAAGACTTTTCCCTCCAGCTCAGGTGAGAATTTTCTTACTTGAAAGGAAAGCGAGCAACTACTTGTGCAGCTTTGTCCATTTCTAGTATATACAGGCTGACACTGACAGTCGTGTGATCCCACGGTGTTTGTGCAGGTAGCACTTAAGTGACAAGAATGATTTCCTTTATATTCATCAATATCTGAGAAATTACAAATAGAAGGAGATTTAATAATTATGTAAACGTCCTTGTACATAAACCGTTACCGTGTTAAAGATTGCAAGCTATGGCTGTAGTCAACCCTTTGTTGGATTGCCAGAACAAGAGATTGTCTTAAATGTAGAAAACAAGTTATCTGTGAAAAAAGCTAGCACTACGAAAGTTTTAGTAAGGTAACTGCCTTCTTTTACGTTATAAAAATTAAATCTTGGCTTTCCATGGTATCAAAAAAAGGACAACAATCTAGGATTATTGACTGTACCTGTACGATTGCGTCCATCTCCAGTATATCCAGGTTTGCATGTGCAATCGTGTGATTAGTAGGAGCCATACATGTACATATGTGAAAACCCAGAACGCTCGTTGGCAATTTTCTGGTTTCATGCGATTCTCTAGTAGAACCTGTAAGTCAAACCGTTATTTTGAACATTTTTCACGTTGGTACAGCAAATATACCTAAAGCATACAGTATAAATTGCTCTTATTTTGCCACGGGAGCAAAAAACATGATATATAAACAACGAAATAAAGAACGAACTAAGAGAAATCATCCCTTACTTCGTCAGAGAGAATGACGAAGGGCTAACGCTTCAAACATCAGCTTTAAAATGTGAACGGTGGCCAATTTACGTTATTAACTAAATTGATAATACTTAAATACCTTATTACCTCCCTTACTTTCCGTTGGGCATAATTTAGTTCTGGAAGAAAATCATTTTGCAGTCCATTGAAAACCTACGAGTACAACGGAAATGACAAAGTATTCTCAGAAATTAATGTAAGCTTTGTTTTTCAGGAAGTGTTTAGGGCAGCAAATTGATCTTTCAAATTAAAAAGGGCGAATGCTCGCAGAACCGTTGAAACTATGAGGTATCCTACATAAGAAAATAGAGGTGGAATTTGAATTTATATCTCGCCAGGTTCATTCTCAAATATTCCATGAAGCTGGAAGCCAACCATTGTAAGAAAAGGTGCAAGGGGAAAATAAAAATAGACCAGCATATATTCAAGTTTCTTTATTTCATCTCTATATACTTAGGGTGCATATCATAAAATTGCACAAATCATTCTTATGAATTATCGTTTCCAGGCCAGGCTTTTACTAGGACAAGCATTCTTTTCCTTCATTCTTGAATCGAAAAGAGTGACGTCACTAATGATAGAGTATTTTTTTTTTCACTGATGTCATAATTACATGTGTTCACATCGCTGAATCAAACCGTAGATTATTATAAATGATAATGGTAAAGATATTTATACAGCGCTAAATCCTCTAATATTGTCTATGGCGCTTGATATTAAGATTATTAAAAAGCTAAAAGAAAAAAAGGAAAGGAAAAAAATATATCCCTATGTAGGAATAAACTAATTTAAAACTTCTAAGATAATTAAACAAATTTACCATCAAAAAAAATTTGAAAAAAGTTATAAGCTTGTTTAAAAGGATACGTTTTTAAATGTCTTTTAAAACTATCAATTGAAGAACTAGATGTTATTCCAAGTGGGATCGAGTTTCATAGTCCTAGTGCCGCCACAGCAAACGTTATCTCTTCGCAAGTCTTTAGTCTCGCTTTCGGGGTCGCTAGAGGGTATTGAGAAGAGGACCTTAATGTCCCTTTAGAGTTGCGATAATCAAATAAGTCACAAATGTGATACGGCACTGTTGCATTGATAGCTTTGTAGAGCAGTGAAATAATTTCATAAACCATACGGTGACGGACAGGAAGCCAGTGAAGCTTTTTATAGGATAGGGGTCATGCGATCAAATTTCCTTGTACATGTAATAATTCAAGCTGCTGTATTTTAAACGGATTGTAATTTTGAAAGTAGATGCTGAGGCAGACTATACAGCTGTGAGTTGCAGTTATCTAATATTGAATTAATAAAGGCATGAAGAACAATTATGGCACTCTCTTCTTCAATGTACTTTCTCATTTTGCAAACGTACAAACCATACACTGCAACACGTTTTTTCGTATCCATTATCGCCATAACTCCATTTGAACAAGTCCTCGCTGAACCAGATTTCGAATTCTTGGTTCGCCTCCACCGTCAACGGGGTAGACAAATTATCAAAGAGCAGTTGTAGCGATTCGGCTGTGGCCCAAGGTAGGTTGTAAAACTTGTGGTCCCGATAATCTGGAAAGAAGTCACTCTTTAGGAGAAGAAGATTACGGTTTTTGTCAGTTATAAACGTGGCCATTTGGTTGGGAATGAAAAGGTTCCAAAGGGATCCTCATTTCGATTGATAGCTTGGGTTCAATAAATGCCTAGGTCGCATAACCAGATTTGTGCATTTATTTGAATGTAATGATGTTACCCGCCTTGGAAGTTCTAAAGAAACCATACCAATCATCTCTTGTTCTAAAGCAAACTGTAGATGACGTCAACTGCATCCATCTTATTGCTTGGAAAAGAACCAGCACTTATGTGATGAATTGATTTTGGACAAAAAATGTGAGTTGGATAACCAGCCGCTCAGTCAGACAGATGGATAGGAAAGCGGGGGGGGGGGGGGGACAAAAGGGGATTCAGACATCTGGGGGAGTAGACAGAGGGCTAAATAGGACTGACAGTTGGATTCATCGATAAATAACTTAAAGGGTCAGGTAGAGTTTTTCATAAAAGTATTTCACCAAATTAAAAATACTTTTTTTACCTACCATTTCTTTCTTCAAATTTGGTGCCCACGTATTCAGGTCGGCAAAGGCATTTATAACCTTTGAATAAAGGGGTAAGTTTATAAAGAAACTGTGGTGCTGCATCGGTGGGAGAGTATAGCAGGTAATTTAGTGTTAACAACTGAATTGCAAACGTAAATTAGCCACCGTAAAGGGTAAAAAAGCTGACGAAAAAGGTATGGAGTTCTTCCATCATCCATCATCCATCATCCATCACAAGTCAAGAACTCCATACCTTTTTCACAGTTTCTCAGAATTCGTCGTTTATGTAGTGACGACTCTGATTTTTCCGAAAAATCAGAGGCAATATGCCAGTTTTTCGATAAACGTGGCTATCCTGTCTCTGTCGTTCAAGTGGGCCACCACCGTGCCCAACAAATTAATCGACAGTCAGCACTACAAACGGCTGAGAAGGATAACACTGACCAAATTCCGGGTAATAAACGACAATGGAACTTAACTTAACAGTGTAATACGTGCATGTTATTGAAAGAACAGAGTTGAGAATGTAGGATTTTTCAATTGGCGTAATTCGTAGTTGTCGAAGTTGTTTGTTTTTTTCCAACTTTCTGAGTAGGATACGCTTAAAAATCTTCGTTAAATACCCTTTAATTTTACAAAATGAGTTCCAATCATGGGTGGATGTTGAACGTGGCTATTTACCTTACTTAGTTTATTTTGGAACTTCTATTCCTTCTGTATATGTATCAGCGAAGAGAATGAAAGTGATATATGAAATAAGGTTGCAATCATAAATGAATCGAAAGACGGAAAATGATTGACAGTTTTCCAATCACCTTTGCCAGGCGTTAAGCAAGTCAACTCAAGATTACGGTCTTCTATTTCTACCCCCACGTATGCCACAAGTTTTAAGTCGATCACCAGCTCCCATGCCCCAGCAGTGGACTAAGCAGCCCAAACCGACCTATTGTTATGAAGGAAAGCATATTATGAAAGTGCATTAAACAAAGCTTTCAGCAGCTGTCAGTTTTATGTGGACATTAACGCAAATGACCCAAATAATTGTTTTCCGATTTGCTCAATGAAAAGGAATAAGGTCTCTTAGGAATATCATTCCATATTCTTAGGATTAACAGACGCCTAAAGGTTCAAGTTCCATTGGACTTTTTGATCCAAGTACTTTTAAAATTTAAAAGATCAAAAAATGCATCCAGCACATTTTTCATTCATTCCTACCAAAAGATAAACACCTCGCAAAACTTTTCGCGTTCGAATGTTTGATGTGTAATTATTTTGCTATCAACTTTGGCAATAATAAAAATGAAATTAGCAGAAAAGTCATGAACCTGTTTCAATTATTCTGTAATTTGTCAGTTTTTGGAGTTAAAAAGACGCACGTGATGTTATTTTCATCAAACCTTGCTCCTAAATCGTTTGAAAGAGTTGATAGTTAGCTTTAATTGAGAAGCTCTTTAGCGGCCGACTATCTCCAGCCAGTAAGTGTCCTTAAACTGATGAAAAATGTTTTTATTCCTTGGAAACTGATGGCCGACTTTTGCAAGATGAGTCAATAACGGACGCATCCTCCCTCGGTGTAAATATATTTAAGAAGGCCGCATAACCTGTTCTCCTTTGCCTTTATCATCCTTCTTTAGAAAAAAAAAAAAAGACTTTATCAAGGATTAACTCATTTGCAGTTTAATTTTTCGAAGCATTTAAAATGCCTTACCGATCGTCGACTAAAAGGAAACAGAAAGTACCGGTGTACTTTTAGCCTCGAAGATTCGACGACGACGTAACCAAAAGGTACATGAATTAGGAAATCAGGAAATCTGGTCTGCTTTCCTTACTTACAGTGCGTGGCAATGGAATATAACGCCTATATCTGTTGTGCTTAAATTTTCATCTGTGATTCAAGTTTTTTGATCGTTAGCCCTGTATACACTTGGCCGAATGAGCTGCACCCTTAAAAAACACTCTTTTCACCCAATTTAATCGTGAGCTATGAAAAGTGCTTCATAGGATTCCCGCTTGGTTTCATTAATAAATGCGATCACTTACATTTTTTCGTGGAAAATGTGCTCGAAGCCCTTAAAAAAACTTTCAAAGCAAAAGTCAACCAGAAAAAGGCAGTTTTTAAATCCATGTGGCGTTATGGTCTATAATATAGTAAACGGGCCATCAAAACTGCTCTGTAATCTAGTACCATACCTGAAAACAAAGCAAAACGATTCGATTACAACATATGCGAAGCGGTGAACGACAACAGTGCACCATCTGAAATTGATATGTGATAGACGTTGTGCTACAATGTCATTCATTTATTTTTTAAATGTTTGAGTTATTAATCTGGATAGGAAAGGATTTTGAATAACGGAAAGTGAATGATAAATCGTGCACTCACCCACCCATTATGTTTGTTGAGGACAGCGTGGATTCAAGACCTTTCGTCCATCAGTTCGCCAAAAAGGTTTTTGTCGAATTGGTACTCTTTTAGTCTAAAAAAAAATATGTTGGTGTTAATTTGGTGTTGCTATCTATATTAGTATTTACCATGATTCAGTCCATCCTCATCGTGGCCAGAGGCCCCCAATGCTGTTTACCCTTTGCCTTCTCCTCAGCTCTTCCCAGCTGACCTCTCTCTCCCCATCTCTTTTTTTCAATTTTCCCTCTTTGGGCACTATTGCGCAAAGGGATTAATTGCCTCACGCCACGCGACACACCTTTGTCTATTCTTTATTGTTTACAGTATTAGGTTTCAGTTTTGTTACAGCTCTCATAGCGTGAACAGTGTTTTGTCAAGTGGCGTTGTTTTTCGTACGTTTATTGATTTCAATGGGTCGAACCAAGCGTTGTCCAGATTGTAAAATTCCCCAAGCCGTGCACAAGTTCGGGAAATTTGATAAACAGTGTCCCGGGCCGGTGCCAGATGATGAAGAAGAGTTAGCAGATGAAGACGACACCGCTCCCCCAAGCACAGGACGCTTCTCTGAACGATTCAACCATTCAAGCTACTTTGAATTCTTTGCTCGGTGCGGTCCAGTCGTTAACCACTGGTTTAGCAGAGGTTCAAGCAGATAATAAGAAGTTATAAGCCTTGGTGGAGAAGAAAAAGGCGACGGATGGTCACAACGCGTCCACGCCCCCGCTTTCTGATGGCCATGATGTTGCTCCAGCATCACAACCTGTTTCTGCCGTTACTTTGCCCGTTACTTTGCCCGAAAAGCTGATCAACAAGTCGCCCAGCTTGGGTTAGCTGACTCCAGTGCGTCGACTAGTGATTCTGATGGTGACGACAGCGATCTGCAAAGTCCTCTTAGTACGAAGGCCAAGATAGCACACGCGCACGGCGGTAAGTCTCTCAAGTCTGGGAAAGAAGGCAACCAAGCCGTCCGCGAGCGCTTCTTCTTCCGCGAACCGTCCGATTCTGTTTTGTCGAGATTACCAAAGACAGACGTTCAAGTTTGAACAAGATCATTACGGTTTGCTCCGTGGCGAGAGGAAATGGCTCCGTCACATTTGTGCCGACTGTTGGGTCAAAGGACGTACACAAGCTTTGCACCCAGAGGGATCGAAGGAGTGCCCTCTTTCCACTAACTCCGGGGCAAAAAAACTAGGTTCATCGAGCACCTTCGTTCATCCTACAAATTTTCCTGATGAAGGTGCTCTCTACAGGGATTATTTCGTTTCCTAGGTTTTTGAACATGACGTTTTAGGTACGAGACTAGAACATTTTCAGTATGATAGTGCGAGACTTCATGTTTCTCCTTTTGTTGATGATTCAAGACTTTCGGGTTTTTCGTGTCAGTTTCCGGGAGCACGTTTCTGCCCTTCAAGTTCTTCGTTGAGGCTCAGTTCTCCCTTTCCCAATTTTCTCGACGTGCATCGCTCCGTGGCTCTTACTGGTGAGCCGAATTATCGCGTGGCACGGATCCCGGTTTTCTCTGCGTTAAATATCGCTAAGTGACGTGAACTCCTTCAGCATTATCCGGATAATGTTATTTGCGACTTTCTTGAATTCGGCTGGCCTATCGGTTACGTGTCTGATACTTTGCCCATTTTTGATCTTCGCACACATCGGGGCGCGTTGACCTTTCCAGACCAAGTTAATGCGTACCTGTCTAAAGAAGTCCAACTCGGCCGCATTGCAGGGCCTTTTGACAAGGCTCTGTTCATGCAGGGGTTTGTGCTCTCCCCTCTCAATACCGTGGAAAAGCGGGATTCCGAGGAGAGAAGGGTTATCGTGGATTTGAGTTGGCCGTCCGGTCATTCAGTAAATGATGGTATTCCTAGTGACTCGTATTTGGGGGCACCACTTTCATTACGCTATCCTACAATCGATGAAATTGTGGATGCCGTTGTTACTTTGGGCCGTGGTTGTTATTTGTACAAGCGTGACCTTCGCAAGGCGTACCGCCAGTTCCCAGTGGACCCCAAAGATTATCCTTTTCTGGGATACACTTGGAACAAACAGTTTTATTTCGACACCGTTCTCACGATGGGATTGCGCTCTGCCGCTATGGCATGCCAACGCTCTACTGCTGCTGTTGCCTGGGTCGCATCACAACAAGGACGCGTGGTGTTTAACTATTTAGACGATTTCATCGGCGTGTCCCCGGTCTTTAACGCACAAACAGATTTTCAGGCACTTAGCGATTTATTGTCTTCACTCGGGTTACACGAATCTTCAGGAAAAGCATACCCGCCCTCTCCAGCTATGATTTGTTTAGGTGTCGAGTTGAACACAGACGCATTAACTCTTTCGGTGAGCCCTGGGCGACTCTGCGAACTTGAACAATTGCTTGAGCAATGGATTCACAAACGAACAGCAACGAAGGCTGCCCTTCAGTCTCTCGTGGGAAAACTGATCTTTATTTCCAAGTGTGTGCGTCAGAGTCGCATCTTTATCGCCCACATTCTCATTCTTCTACGTAAGGTTCTTTTCAATCATTATCATGTCAACTTGACCGCGGAATTTCGCAAGGATATCGCGTGGTGGCGCCGTTTTCTCGGAGCTTATAATGGCGTCTCAATGATTTCTACAGCACAATGGTCCTCTCCGGGCAAAGTGTTTACTACCGACGCATGTTTGACGGGCTGCGGAGGACTCTGTAGCGACCAATATTTTCATGCCGCTTTTCCGTCGTTCGTTGTTCAACAAACTCTTGACATTAATTGCCTTTAACTGTTGACCATCATTGTCGCCTTGAAATTATGGGGTTTGCGGTGGTCCGGTTTACGTTTAACAGTACGTTGCGATAACGCGGTGGCCGTGACTGTACTCAATACTGGACAGTGTCGGAACTCTTTCCTAAACTCATGTTTGCGCAAACTTTGTTATCTTGCCGCTATTCACGAATTCGAAATTCGTGCTGTTCACGTTCCTGGTGCCTCTCATTCTTTCGCGCTGGGCCTCGAACAACCTTGCGGGAAGAACTGAATTTTTAGCCCACGCGCAACACGTCAATTTACAAGCTGTACCTGTCCCTGATGATATGTTTCAAGTTGACAATGATTTCTGACCCAGCCTTTTATCGTTTTAGGCTATCCAGAACTTAGGAGGCTTCGACGGGATCTTAAACATTCTCAGCGATCTGCTTACAGCTGTGGGACGTATAGTAACTTACGCACTCAATCCAAGGCTTTCTTTTTGTTTTGTTTTTACTTTAAACTAACCCCAGTCCCGGCTGAGTTAACGACGGTTTGTCTATATGTCCAATTTGTAAGTCGTACCTTAACCCCCCCTTCTATTCGTAATTATTTAAGTGCCGTTAAGTTGCTGCATTTATTTTCGGGCGCGGATTACCCGTTCACCAAAGATTTCGTCCTCTCCCTCCTTTTACGCGGTATTGCTCGCCGAGCTTTCCACACACCGCGTCGTGCACCGCCGGTTTCTCCCTCTCTTTTGCTTCGGCTTTCATCGTTTCTTTTGTTGAACGGTGATCCACGCTCGGCTACTTTATAATGCGCCTTTTTGTTTGCCTTTTTCCTAATGGCTCGTCTAGCCAATATCGTGCCGCCATCACTCAGGCAATTTGATCCCCGCCGTCATCTGACTCGGGGTGATGTGGTTTTTACCGCCCATGGGCTGTTTGTTACATTTCGGTGCACAAAAACAATTCAGTTTGGTGAACGATTGCTTCATATTCCTTTACTTAGTATTCCTGGCAGTCCATTATGTCCTGTCAGCGCATATCGCCGTAGGATTGAGTTGATTCCCGCTCACCGCTCCTGCCCGGTTTTTCTTTTACCGGGTCCCTCGGGTGTAGTGCCGCTTACTAAGCGCAGTTTTGTTTCACAGTTTCGTACGTGTCTCTCTCACATTGGTGTTCCAAATGCCGACCGTTACCGAGGTCACTCATTTCGACGTGGAGCGGCTTCTTGGGCTTTTAGTTGCGGCCTACCTGGCGAGTTAATACAATTGTATGGCGATTGGTCTCTCTTATAAGCTATATTTAGAGTTTAGCCCCTAAATCCAAGCTCGCTCTCGCGACTCAATTACGTTCTGCCATTGTTTCTTTGCCGCTGTAATTTCTTGCACTCGTTCCAGTTATCGTTCGTTCAGTTTGTTTTTGGCCGATTTTGGTGGCAGAGAGGTTTATTTCGCTTCCTTGTTTGTTACTGTTCGGTCCTGTTTCATTATTCTAGGATCTAGCTGAATAAATTTCTCTCTTGGCCAAAAACAGATTGTGTTGTTGTTGTGTTGTTGGCGGGGGGGAATTTCAAGAGATTTTATGTCCTTTACTCACGGCTTTTTCTAACTGAACGACTCTTTCTTTTCAATTCACCCGTGACAACTTACCCGCGAAATTTTGTCACGACAATTTACTCGTTACACATGACCCACGAGTACTGGCCACTTCTTTTCCTGTAAAACTTGAATTTAAAAATAAAAACAAAAGAATTAATGGAACCATGACTTTCTCTTGATAAAAGCAATTACCCCGTTGTTACGCTATTTGTTGACCTTTGTTACGCTGATAGTAGCAGTATGCAGGACGGGCGTCATATATGAACTTTTATGGAGTATAGAAGTCTATAGTCATATAGAGTCTCTGTGGCTAAGTAGTAGAGCATCGGAACACGGAATCCGGAGCTCTAGGGTTCGATTCCCCTTGAGGAATCAGAATTTTTGTTCGTCCCACGCCCGAGACAAGATGAAAAAACATCTTTCTTTATTCCTTTACCGAGCCCAAAATCTTACCATCTTTCTTTTTCTATTAACAAAACACGACGCCGACGACATCGCTGATCCAAGAAGTTTGCAGAACGCGTATTCTGCATGAACTTCGGAGTGGGCCTTGCCCATCACAGAGTCTCCTTGGCTCAGTTGTAGAGCATCGGAGCGCGGAGTCCGAAGATTTGAGGTCCGATTCTCATGGGGACTCAGAATTTTTCCTTTGTCCCACGCTCGTGACGAGACGAAAAAAAATTTCTTTATTTATTTCTTTAGTGGGCTCGAAATCTAACCATCTTTCCTATTCTATTTGTTACCCTGTGGGTATTTTCCAAAGAAATCAAAAGGTTTATGCATAAGGTGTTTTATGGAGAAGAAACCCAACTTCCTTTTATTAGAGGGGGGACGTCTCTAAAGAAATTTTGGTGCTGCGTGGATGGGAGAGTATCCCAGGGTAATTTAGTTTTAGCAACTGAGTTAATAACGTAGATTGGAATCTGTAAAGAGTTTTAAAGCTGACGTTTAGAGCGTTCGCCCTTCGTCTGAGCGAGTAACTACGTACTAACGCTCGATTCTTCAGCTTTAGACTCTGTACGGTGGCTAATTTAGGATATCAACTCAGTTGATAATACTTGATTTTACCTTATTACCTCCCTTACTTTCCGTTGGGCATAATTTGATTCTGGATATGAAAATCATTATGAAGTCCATGGAAAACCTACGAGTACGACGGGAATGACAAAGTATTCTAGGAAATCGGAGTAAGTTTGTTTTCCAGCGAGTGTTGAGGGCAGCAAATTGAACTTTAAAATTCAAAAAGGGTGAATGCTCGCAGGACTAATACCAGTTTGAGATATCTTACATAAGAAAATAGAGGCAGAATTTGAATTGTAACTCACCAGTTTCATTCTCAAATATTCCATGAACCAGGCGGCAAACCATTGTAGGAAAGGGGTGCAAAGCGAAAATGACTGGCATATGTGCAATTTTCTTTATTTCAACTCCATGTTCTTAGGGTGCATATAGTAAAGTCGCACAGGTCATTCCTATGAATTCTCGATTCCAAGCGAGGCCTTTACCAGGACAAGCATTCTTTTCCTTCGTTTTTTTTTTCCATAGTCCTGGTCCCGCCACAGGAAACTTTCTCTCTCCACAAGTCTTTAGTCTCGCTTTCGGGGTCGCCAGAAGGTGTTGAAAAAAAGAACCTTAGTGTCCGTTCAGAGGTGCGATAATTAAGTAAGTCACTGATGCAGCAAGGCACTGCTCCATTGATAGCTTTGTAGACCAGTGGAAGAATTTTATTAACTATACAGTGACGGACAGGAAGCCAGTGAAGCTTTTTTTTTTTTTTTAGGATTGGGGTCATACGATCAATATCCTAGTATGTGTGACAATTCGAGGTGCTATATTTCAAACGGATTGCAATCTTGAAAGTAGATACTTCGGCAGACCATATAGTAGTGAGTTGCAGCTATCTAATATTGAAGTAATAAAGGCATGAACAACAATTTTGGCACTCTTCTTCAATTTACTTTGTCATTTGGGTGACTACTCAAACATACAAACTATACACTGCAACACACGTTTTCGAACCCATTAACGCCATAACCCCATTTTAACAAGTCCTCACTGTACCTGATTTGGAATTCTTGGCTCGTTTCCAGCGCCAGCAGGGTAGAGAAATTATCAAAGAGCAGTTGTGGTGATTCGGTTGTGGCCCAAGGCAGGCTGTAAAACTTGCAGTCCCAATAATCTGAGAGGAAATCACTCTTTGGGAGAAAAAGATTGCGGTTCTTGTCAGTTGTCAACGTGGCCATTTGGTTGGGAATGAGACGGTTCTAAAGGCATCCCCATTTGGATTGATAGCTTGGGTTCGATGAATGACAGGTCACGTAACCGGATTTGCACGTTAATTTGAATGTAATGATGTTACCCGCCTTGGAAGTTCTAGAGAAACCATACGAATCATCTCGTGCCCCAAAACAAACTGTAGATGGCATCATCTGTATCCATTTTACTGTTGGTAAAAGAACCAGCACATATATGATGACTTGATTTTGAACAAAATAATGGAGTTGGGCTGAATAAGACTTACAGTTGGATTCATCGAAAGATAACTTAAAGGGTTAGGTAGAGTTTTTCATAAAAGTATTTCACCAAATGAAAAATGTATTTTTACCAACTGTTTCTTTTCTCGCAGTTGGTGCCCTTGTATTCAGGTGGAGAAAGGCATCTGTAACCTTTGTCTGTAAATCCTGTCTGACAAGTGCCATTATGTTGGCATGGAGTCTGTCCACAAGTTTTCTGGTGTGAAAATGAGGTTTAAAAGCAAATATATGCCAATTGAAGTGGTAAGTGGTAATGATACTTTGAAATGAAACTTGAAATGTCACATGAGATCAAATCAACCAAACAACCAGCCACGCAACCCGTCAACCATACAAACCAATTGCAAAAAAACATTGCGCAACCAGCCAAACAACATATCAGTGAAACAACTTACCGTCGAAACATTTACAAGCTAAACAACCCAAGGTTGAGCTAACTTTACATACTAATCTACCAAATGACAAGTAATGTTATGCGCATGGCCATGATAGGACACCAGCCAACCATCAATAAGATAAGAATGTACTCACCATTGTTCGTTTATATCTGCAGTTTGTCCAAGACTTGAGATCCTGATGATGTTCATTGTGTGTGGAATTTTTCAGTTCATATTTTGTGATTACTGGAGATCCGCTAATCACTTATTAATTATAGCTAACACAGTTGGGTTCCATGAAGCATAAAGCTGAGTAGAGGTCTTGTACAGGGGATTCTATGGTTCGTATCAAGTGGTTTATGAGCCGTTTGTCAAGGAAACCAAGAGAAGATGTAAATTCCATCTTGCGACAGAAATCTTTGGGAAATTGAATCAGATTTGACTAGCACCATTTATGGTTTACATCTAGACAGGTAAAGAACCAGTTGCGTTTTTGAGGGACTAAGCAAAGCTAATGGAGTGATGAAACTTACGAATTGTATAAGTAACAAAACATAACATTATCTCATCTCTCTCCTCCACGACCAGTCATAACCATTACAATGTCCTCAAATGTTTATGGTACTTTAGCTGCTTTATTTTAGCACTAATTAATCTGTAGAGTTGTAATCGGACAGTGTAATCGAACAGTCAACTGTAATTGGACACCTGTAATCGGACAGTTAAAGCAGCTAATCACATTAAGTCCACTCCTCCAAATCCCCCAAACACAGAGTTGATTATAATAACCGTAGCAACAACCATTTACTCTACTAAACAGTGTCTCTAACAAAGATATTTTCTCAAGTAAATGTTACATGTATTTGTGTTTTTGCTAATTATGTGGGATTTCTTGAAAAGATCAGTTTCCCATCAAATAATTGACTAAAGGAAAAATTGATCAACGAACCTGTTTCTGTCAGAAATTTGTCTTGATAAACTCAAGAGGAGAGCTCATTTAAAAAAAATTGAGATTATTGCCCAATTAAACCTAGATAATAATGATACATTTAAAAGGTGTCGGAAGGCCGTTGATGTCTCACTAAAGGAGAGAGATATCTCAACAAATCAACCTCTCACTTCCTAAAGTTCGGAAACCCCTCCGGAGATTATTGATTATTCACCCGATGGAATTATGAACTTTGCGCTTCAACAACACTAGCGAAAGTAGCTTTAACAACACCAAAAAGATACGGTGGAATCCGTTTTGTTTACTGACATCTGGTAAGTGATAATTCATTGTTTCATGTAACCTTGCACTGATTTCATGTAGATAATTTAAATAGCAGGCGATAATAGGATCTGGCCCTTGGGAAGGTCAATGCAGATTTTCTAAAGTGCAACAAAGACACGTAGACCTCGGAGTACTTAGACGTGCTATTTGTCTTAGGCTCACTGTCAGTGTTAAATAAAGCAACCAGAGTAACAGATCACACCATCTCTGTTACCGGTCACATACACACAAATAACCTGAAAAGGTTATTAAATTAGGTTTTAACTGGTCTTCATTTCGGAGCTCTTTTTGTTCGAATGGCTTTGAAAGAACTACTAGCGTAGACATCATTCAGATGTTACCCATTTCACCCAACACGCTTTCCTATAAGATTCACCTGCTAAGGTATGATTAAATCACAATAAGGAATGCTAAACTCCTACAATTTAAACTACTTTATTAAACAACGTATAATGACTCTTTCTCAGGAGCTACTCGTATAGGCAATACAATAATTGTCCTTTAAAAACTTACTTAAGCCCACTACAGACTAAAACTTAGCTCTCTCTTGAGAGAGAATCTCCACAAAATACACAATCTTTTAAGCATATCACAGTACTGAGTACTGAGCTATCTTTTGTAGAGCTTCCCAGATATTCGGTCTTTTCTGACTAAAGAAATTAGTACTCCTAGCTGACCGAGTCCTTATATACCGTCATAACGTACTTCAAAACATTCCAGAATTCGAAGCTTACAACACAACTGTTGTGGTAAAAGTAGATCGTAACCACATAACCCATTATAATAGTTTAGTTTTCCGTGATATGTCACCAGAAAGTTTGAGTATCGATGTCATAGTGACTAAAAATTCTAGAAATCATTTATTTCTCTATCCAAAACACACCGATCACGATTTAAAAATCCTTATAAATAATGATGCTGATGAAAGCACGACTGAACATAGTAAACAACTTGCTTATAATCACGGACCGCCGTGACCCATCATGGAAGGCTTTCAGACAGAATAACAACTTCATGTACAGAAGGCGTGGGTATCAAGAGCTGCTTTAGTTTCTAACGACCTGAGCAAACATCAAAAGTTCAAAGCGTTTAGTAATAAGCAAAATACAATGCTCAAAGTTTTGCTTAAAACTTACTGAAGATGCTTGATTGGAATAGTTAGAGATGATGATAAGATTATTTGGAAGCTCATTAATGCCCATAGTTGTTGACACTACTGAGCTGAGGGTGGGGGGAGTCTCTTCTAATACTCGGATACAAAACAACTGTTCAGTCGACTCTGATGATGATTTCCGCTGAGGTTATAGAAACGTCAATCAGTAACACTGAAAACCTTAAGTCTCACTTCTAGGGAGTACTCTTACTTGGAAGATCAAACTACGCGGTCCAAAGGTACTCTTCTGTTCAAACTATTCACTGTTTAACACTAATCATAAAAAGTGGATCATGTGAAATTCTTAAAGTCCCTGTTATACATTAATGTGCATGTGCCAATAATTAAATCGATTTGTGAACCCTTTCGTTGAGCAGAATGACTTGCTTATAGCATTCAGTCTGTGCCACAGTAGCGCAGATTACAAGCAGGGACACTTTGTAGTTTGTATATAAAGTAGGATCCGCAGTCTTTCACTTTTATGTCCTTTGATTTCTTGCAACAGTCGTAACCTCTGGTAAAGCAAACCTCGGAGGAAACCTCACCATTTGCCAATGTGGGGTGACCACCTTTTTAGCCAGCCTGAGAGGACCGCACCACATCTACTATCCGGTACGCACTGGCTTGGCATTTTTGTTCCTGCATCTCCCACGAAACGATACCATTCCCCGAATATTAAGGATGAGGAACCGTCGTCACATTTTTCTCCACCGTAGGGTGTGTTGTAAGTGCTCTTTCTATCAGCATCACTCAGGTTTCTGTAATTATAGCACGGATCGGCTAAAAAGTTGAATTTCGGTTAATGCGATGTTTAATATATTTCGTTATAAGAAAGCTTAAGGAAAAAAGCTATTATGTAAACTGCGGTGGTTTAAAACGATTTCATGCCCTGAGAAGAGCCGGGAAATCCTTGTTAAACACGCGTATAATATTACGATAATTTTTTACATGTGTTTGATATCGCCAATCAGCTGTGTCAGGTTAATAAATGAATGGCAAAGCGTTGATCGTTCTCAATCCAGGGTCGCATGTCGAGATTTTCTCGAATTATGGCTGCTAAAAAAAAACCCAGAAAAATTCGTATTTCTAGCAGACAATGTCACTCAAAATTGCCTTGAAAGGGAAGTGAAACAAAATACGAAAAGAAAAATCTGAAGTTAGTTCTTTGACCTGGGTAATGGTATTTCTCGTGGCTGAGAACGAAAACCGACAGCTGGAAGATTTGCCACAGGTCGATTTCGGCCGTGTACATGAAAATATTTCTTTCGTCGGTAAGGAAAAAGTCAATAACTGAGAATTTTGTGATAAGAAAGCTACGCCCATTGTCTGTTTCTGCAATGGTTCAACGCATTTTTTTCATCTTGAGTCTTATCGCCAATGCGCTTTACGACTTCTTTTTGGCGGATTGTGAAACCTATAATTTCATTTTTTTAAAAAGACGACTCTTCTTCCCCTTAAAGGCCTCTTGTGTTTACATGATAAACAAAATAATAGATGGTCGCTTGCAGATATGGAACTTCTCTTCTCGTGTTTATCTCGATACCAAGAGATTATAACAGTTTATTACGGTGGCCCATAGTGGACATGCCACATCATTTTTATCGCGCGATAAAATCAAAATATCGCGCGATAAATGAAAAATTATCGCGCGATAACTGAAAATTATCGCGCGATAAATGAAAATTATCGCGCGATAAATGAAAATTATCGCGCGATAAATGGGAAACATGTTGGGTCACGTAATCGGCTGTCACGCACGTTGTTTCCGTGGACGACAATGGCTGCCACAATAGAGGAGGTATGTTTTGGGGTCAATAGAAACAAAATGGCGACAGCGAAGCGAAAAAAATTGTTGGCTGCTGAGTTTACTGTAATTAGCGAAACGAGACGGATTAGATAATCCACTCTCGTTCTCAGACACTGACAGCCATCTCTGAAAGTGTCTCGTAAGATTTCGCAAAATCAAGGTTTACTGTACTGATTCACAGAGCTATGTGTCGTAGAAGTATTGCAAAGTACTGCTAAATGATATCTTTTTATGCAAATAAAATGAACTATGACCTCAAAACATACCTCCTCAACTGTGGCAACCATTGTCGTTCACGGAAACAACGTGCCTGACAGCCGATTACGTGACCTAACATGATTTCCATTTATTGCGCGATAAATGATAAATTATCGCGCGATAATTTTTCATTTATCGCGCAACAATTTATCAGTTATCGCGCGATAAAATAAATGTGGCATGTCCTTTATGGGCCACCGTAGTTTATATTCTCTTGCTCGATACCTTACTCGTTCGCTGCCCTCGCTCATGAGATAACAAGTTGTACATTTGAAGAGATATTCCATATCAAAGCGCACCCAAGTATTATTCTCTATTTATTGATTGAGGACAAAATAGCCGAGTTTGTCATACAGCCTCAATACAATATCCCTTAAAAGTTACCATATTCAAAGAATTTCAATGCGTGACTGTGGCGCGATCGCTCAGTGATCGCTTTTCATAAAGCCCTGCAATCATCGACTGCTGACCACGAAAAAGGTTGTTAATGAATGTAAAGCCATCAAACTTGTTAATAGGTGCTCCCGCAAAAATTTCCCAGGGCTAGAATTATTTAACTGTGAAAAAGTTTTCTGTGTTGTAGTGGAATTGAAATGAGGTAACTAGTTTTCTTCGAGGTAATTTAGTGTTAACAACTGAGTTGAAAACGTAAATTAGCTACCGTAAAGGGTAAAAAAGCTGACGTTTCGAGCGTTTCTAGCGTTAGCCCTTCGTCAGAGCGATTGACGAAGGGCTAACGCTCGAAACTTCAGCTTTTTTACCCTTTACGGTGGCAAATTTACATTTTCAACTCATTTGTTAACACTAAATTACCCGCTATACTCTCCCACCAACGCAGCGCCACAGTTTCTTTAGAAACTTACCCCTTTATAGTTTTTCTTCGATCTGAGCAGATATGCCTGGAAAACTTTGTTGGAGCCAATTAAGGCTTAAGCAATAGAGAACCTTTTTTTCCATGTTTACACACTCTCACCTAAACACGAGAGGAGGTTGGGAGAATTTGAGAAAGTTATGCGAACGCGATACGCAGTAAAGGGTTTGAATAACTTTCAAGAAATTTCCTAGCCTCGAGTGTTTAAATGAGAAACTGCAAACACGGGAAAAAGTTCCCTATATATTATGAGCAAAATTTTCCAATAACGTTACAGAGGAAGGTAAATGTTAAGAAAGATGTTTTTCCGTCTTGTCACGAGCGAGGGATAAAGAAAAATTCTGGGTTCCCCCATGAGGAAGATTCCTCATGGAGACCCAAAATTTTTCTTTATCCCATGCTCGTGACAAGGCGAAAAAACATCTTTCTTAATTCTTCATCGAGCTCAAAACTTATAATCTCTACTATTTCTATCAAAGGTAAATGTTATTTGTTTAATATTTTAATATTAAATGATTAATATTTCCTCAACACATGCTCTGGACGGTAGTGTTTCCTTATAGCCAATCAAATCGTGCATCTGACAAAAATTCGTGTTGTAAAAAGTCAAGTTGCTATGCTCGTAGTTTCGTCGGCTACACTCAAATTTGTCTACGTTTTCCTTATTTGGACAAATATTCTTCCATTAATTACAATTCAAATAAACAAAACAAACTGAATCTTGCTATCAGTCTAAGGGTGATTCCTCAGTATTGCACTGGGCATCCTGTACTGCGCATAAAAATCATGTAATTAGGCAAATAAGCGCATGCATTCCGAGAACACGGTATTGCTTTTCAATAAATGGACCATGCAAACAGGTACAATGTTCTTTAGCTCTTGAACAAGCGCGGTGACCTCTATTTTTCATTGCATAATTTTTTGTACAAATCTTCCCCTTCAACTTGGAGAAATTAAGAAAATTGTCGAAGGCAAAAAAAAAAAAAAAAAAAAGAAGACATAGCTAAAAACGTGCACAAAGCCCGTTACTTGAAGATGAAAATCATTACCTTGAAAACAACGACGTGAGGAACGTTTTGAGTGATAATAATTACTAATATATATAAATAATTTCCACAAATTACATATTAAATTTTCCACACGCTTGTACCTTTTAAGTTTTTCCTTTTAATTTTTACTTCGAAATCCCTTGATTCCAGCTACCGAAAAATGTACCTTGAAATGACGTGCGGGAAAAATTGATAGTAGAGGCATAAATGAGGTAAGTGTTGCCCGTCATTTCTCTCAAACAAGCAAGGTGACCTGCCTTTCTTATTGAATTTTTCGAAACAGCCATTGGTAGGAAACATTTAAAGGCAGACTAAAAAAATTATTAGATGTCTTTTTTTTTTTTTTTCTGAGGAATTACCTTATTAGGTCAGAGTGAGAAAATCATAACTGCGGTCAACATCGATTTTAACCAATCAGACTATTCTGTTTAATTGAGACATCATCAATATAATTACATTTGCAGAACAGTTATGCATCATCAAGAAAAAATTATTTTCTCTCCTGGTAGACAACAACAATGCACATCAAGTCCAAAAATATGATGTAAAAAATCAAATCTATCTTTCTTTATCCCCAATGTTTTGTCGAAGGACGTTTCCAAGCAAACTAAAGGTACTAAAAACTAACGTGATTTGTTACATGGCCAAACAAGAATAGCCATTCACTCAACATTATTTGCAGCGAGTTCAGCCAGTACCATCTCTAAAAAAATATATAAGGCATGGATTAAAAGAGACTAACCTTTACAATTCAGACCATCCCCAATGTATTTAGGATTACAGGCGCAACTGTAGGAGCCCTGGGTATTACTGCAAGAGGCGTTCTTATCGCACGTGTTCATTTGTGAGCACTCGTCAATGTCTGATGGGGATCAAGTGCACCACGTCACAACCCAGAGTTAGATGTTATGATGAAAAATGTTTTGGCGAATCAAGATATAATGAATACCTTTCCAAAATACTGCAAATCTAGTCTCAAAGGATGTGGGACAAAACAAAACAAAACAATCCACAATTTTCTAATGAGGGATTAATTTTAGGATTAATGTTTGATTACTTCCAGTCTTATAATTTGAGCTAAAAAGACGTTTCAGATTACCTCCCACTTTGAGTAGCTGGGATTGTACGTATAGAAAGAGCAGCAATGGAGGTTGCCTCTCTTCCGTCATAAAGGGCTTTTCTGGACATTGAAGGGAAGTTATCAAAATCACTTGAGCAAGTTTGTCCATCTCCAGTGTATCCAGTGTGGCATGTACATACATGTGATCCAATTGTGTTGGTACAGTTAGCATTCACATGACAAGAAAGATTTCTTGCCCATTCGTCAATATCTGAGAAATCACAGGCTTTCAATCACGATTCTTGGAGCATGATACATGTATAAACCTCCTTATTTTGAACATTGAGAGCATTTCGTCCTCTTTCTTTCAATTGGGATTAAAGATTTTCATTTTCTACCATTGGTCAAAAATATTAAGGCAAGGATAACTACTTTATCAAAATAAACAAAAAAACAAAGAAGGAACGTACAAATTAAACAAACAATTAAAAATACAAACACAAACAAAAAAGTAAGATCATAACGAGGCAATTACAATCTAAAGGCCTTTACCTGTGCAGTTCCGTCCATCTCCGTTAAATCCAAATAAACAGGTGCACACAAAGAATCCATTTGTGTTTTGACAAGTAGCGTTCAGGTGACAATTGTGAGTATTTTTTTGGCATTCATCAATATCTAAAAAAATTGGAAAGAAAAGAAAAATTCAACAACGTTAGTGGTTACACGAGTGAGATATACATTCGTTTTTTAAACTTTTACGAGGTGACAGGTCATTAAGTTATTTAGCACTGTGACAAATTAATTATTAATTTAGACTAAACAAAAACTTCCACTGCAGTGGAATCTCTCTCGAGACACCGTTTCAAACTGTAGTCGGATATCAATTGTCAAAGATTAGCCTTGCTAGCCTTCCTTGGTAGACTTTTTTTTCGCGGAATGTGAAACTTCTAATTTCATTCTTTAAAAAATTCTATTTTTTTCTTACTAAAGGCCTATTTTTGTCTTTTACATGAAAATATTTTTCTTTCGGTAAGGAAAAAATCAACTGAGAATTTTGTGAAAAGAAAGTTACGCCCTTTGTCTGTTTCTGTAATGGTTCAACGTATTTTTTCATCTTGACCCTTATCGCCGACGCGTTTTACGATTTTTTTTCGCGGATTGTGAAACCAATCATATCATTCTTTAAAAAAGTCACCTTTCATTCTCAGTAAAGGCCTACTGTGTTTACATGATAATCAAAATAGTACATGGTTGCTTGCGGTCATGTAACTTTTCTTCTCTTGTTCAACTCGATACCAAGAGATTCCAACTGTTTATATTCTCACAAGATAGCGACTTGAACACTCGAGGAGGTGAACACGTAAGGACAAAATGACCGAGTTTCTTCGTGATAAATTGTCTAATTGTCTTGCAACGCAACTGGATGGTGTGGCACTGTAGTCGAACGTGTCATGCAGGACTATTCTACTATATTGTAGAGAAGAGATTAAATTTACCTGTGCAGTTTTCTCCATTTCCAGTATATCCTGCATGACATTGACATACATGTGATCCAAGGGTGTTCATGCATGCAGCATTCACGTGACAAGAGTGATTTCCTTTACACTCGTCAATATCTGAAAAAACATAAACAAAAAAAAAAATGTAATTGGAGAAAAGTTGCGGGGCATAAGCTGAGAAGTCTTTGTCTTGTGGTTCTAGACGTGAGTACTTACCGGATTTTTTTCAGTTTCCCCAAGTTCAAATCCGTTGTTCTGTCCTGTAAGCCTATCCATCAAGTCTCCTTTGCCAGTTGAGATTTTTTTACCACTGAATGTTTATTGAATACAATGGTGTCATTATCGCCATTGTCTTCAGGCCTACACTCATCTCTTTTTATACAAGGTATGCTGGTAAAACAACTCTTACAAAGATGATAGTGCTTTTCTTTCTTATGGGAATGGTTACAAAGGAAACGCATTAAGTACCTGTGCAGTCGCTTCCATTTTCAGTATATCCGGGGTGACAAGTACAAACATACGATCCTTTGGGGTTCATGCGTGTAGCATTCACCTGACAAGAGTGATTTCCTTTACACTTGTAAATATCTGAGAAACTATTCATAAACTTTTCACTTTATCATTTTTATGACCCATAGTCATGTAATTCCTCTTATCCTTACAAAATGCGTAACAAAATATGTAGATCATGGTAACTCTGCATAAACATGCATGGATAACGCTGCATAACATTATGAGACGATTAACAAAAATTAGTTATATATGGAAATATTAAAACTACCTGAACACGAGCGTCCATCGCCGTTGTATCCCACTTTACATGTGTATTTGTAAGAACCATACGTGTTAGTACAGTTTGCATTCACGTCACAGTCACTGATGTTAAATTTACATTCATCCATATCTAAAATGTTGAAAGAGAAGTAGTGAGTAAGTTAGAGCAACTTGACAGAGGCATCCTCACTAGAACTGATCCAAACCAAATATTAAGATAATGATATCAATAATAGTATAATTTATAATAATTTCATGATACTGATAACTCGCCACAAAATAAAATAACTCAAGCCAAGTTATAGGACCTACCTTCGTTAACCATATCACAGTAAATCAGTTTCGCCTTTCTTTTCCTGGTTGGATCTAACCAGTACTTGTCGCTTATGGTGTGTTTACCTTCACTCGCCTTTATTTCGTGACAAGACAGCGCCGGTAATTTAGGGATAGAACCTAAGGGAGCTGAAGTAAAGATATGTTTTACATTCACTTCCTATTCTTAGCTCTTCCAGGTGAGAAGGAACCAGGCTGAGGATGGAGATGATTTAAGAGAAATAGAAGTCACACAGATAGAGAGAAATTTGATTTCTTACCTCTGCCGTTCAATCGCCGGATGTAAAACCACGCGGGTGCTGAAAGGAAATTGTCTGGTCTCGCCTCCTTGGTGCGGTTATTTAGTTCACATATTTGGTATTTTCGATTGTAGTTATAGCTTTGGCACGTGATCTCTTGTCCACATTTGACATCGCAAAGGTGAGGAGCCGCCAGTGACCACCTTTTGAAGACATGACCCTCGAGAGCCATTCCTTGTATGTTTATTTCTGTCCTACATTGATCGTTAGCTGCGACAAACTCCATGGTAGAAGCGAAAAGGACGAATCTTAAATGGCAGAACAGCCACCACTTACTTCTTTGCTTGTGTTGAATCCGAAAATATTGAGAATAGGATCATAGAAAGAAAAAAGACGAGTTTTCCCTCAACAAAACTTGTTTAATACCAGATGAATCCATACAGCAATAATACTACACGTACATTAAAACCTTGCCTGTAAATTTGTTCAGGCACTTTTTAGTTCATGATGTGAGTAAACAATTTGCACAAGGCTCGATAGGATGCCAATCGTCAAGGAAGATCTGCACAACTATTAACATTAAGCTTTAATTTTGAAGGCTCCTTCAGTTTCTGTGGAATGATAACTTTGATCTGCATAGGGCATTTTGAAATGTCCTCTCGATAGGCCTGATCATTTTACGCCCCCATAGAAGAACGAATGTTCAAGCATTAAAATCTTCATTTCGAAATATTGGTTCCAAATGTGAAGTGATAACGACTCAAACTCGACAAAAACTTGAGATAAAATAACATAGTCTCATTATGAGCGAGAAAAAATACAATCTTTAAAAAGTTGGCTAATTAACATTTATAAGCTGCTGATTATCCTCATTTTTTTATGAAATAAAAATCCCGAAGATTGTTTAAACCCTTTATTCATCTACAAAGTTCAGTAACCAAAAGGGTAAGAAAGATTCAAATACAAGGTTTCCAAACTACATCTAATGAATAATCCTTTCTAAGTTGTTCTTAACACATTCAACATTTTAGACGGGGATCAGACTTTAGAGACCTTTTAGTAATTTTTTAGATAAACAGAGCAACATATTATTTACCAGAACTTTTGTGGTGCATAGAAGGAATCATGTAAAGGTTCAGTTAGTAAACCTCGAGTATTGATAATCTGCTTTCGTTGAAAAAGACCTCAAGATAATTTTCTTTTAAAATCGCACCATACCCTTATTTGGGAGTGAAGCCAACCTTTTTCCTTTGATATGCAGAATTAAAGGCGCCGCGGCTAAATATCCTTTCCGTAAAGAATATAAATTTTCCAGGGAAAGTATTACCCAAATCATCCATCGGTGTTTTCGATATGATAAACTCTTACCTCTCAAGATGCAAAGCTCTTTGGTCCCTCACTGCTTTTGAGGTAAAAGTGCTTTCTTTTGTAACAATATGGTAGCTATGGTTACCATAGAAACACCTGGTTTCAGGCCAAAACGATGATTGACTTTAGATAAGAACTTCCTTTTTCCTTCTACAATGTCACTGAACCATGTCAAAGATCAAATATTTGTTTAGGAAAAACTACGCAAATGTAATCACGATCTCAAATTTTATTTTTGAGGTAAAAGTGCTTTCTTTTGTAACAATATGGTAGCTAAGGTTTCCATAGAAACACCTGGTTTCAGGCCAAAACGATGATGAACTTTAGATAAGAACTTCCTTTTTCCTTCTACAATGTCACTGAACCATGGCAAAGATCAAATATTTGTTTGGGAAAAACTACGCAAATGTCATCACGATCTCAAATTTTATTTTTGAGGTAAAAGTGCTTTCTTTTGGAACAATATGGCAGCTATGGTTTCCATAGAAACACCTGGTTTCAGGCCAAAACGATGATTGACTTTAGATAAGAACTTCCTTTTTTTTTTTCTACAATGTCACTGAACCATGTCAAAGATCAAATATTTGTTTAGGAAAAACTACGCAAATGTAATCACGATCTCAAATTTTATTTTTGAGGTAAAAGTGCTTTATTTTGTAACAATATGGTAGCTATGGTTTCCATAGAAACACCTGGTTTCAGGCCAAAACAATGATGAACTTTAGATAAGAACTTCCTTTTTCCTTCTACAATGTCACTGAACCATGGCAAAGATCAAATATTTGTTTAGGAAAGACTACGCAAATGTCATCACGATCTCAAATTTTGCAATGAGCTTAATTTTCAGCCGGTTTCTTTGACAAATTATTATTATGAAACATCAAATTCGGTCTAAAGTAGCTTTTAAACGTTTTTTAAGAAGATTTCCTTCAAGTTCTCAAATTATCCAGTGTGTATCTATGGAAACTCCATCGTGTACTAACGAAAAACTAATAAGAGAAGAATGTATTTGACAAAGAGATATTGCCAGCCTCAAGAAACGTCAAGCCTTCCATTGCATAATCTATACGCAAAGCTCTAAACATATAACAAACACTCTTATGTTTATATCAATCAAAAGTGTCCCACTTACGGTGTATGCAACTTCCTGAAGACAAGTAGAGGCTGAGTAAATTTGTACGCACAGGGAAAACTGAATTTTTCCCCTTTTTATCTTAAGAACTATTGCACTTGTTCGAGGTTTTGACAGTTAGTTCTGTAATTAAGAAAGGACTTTCATCAACCTGTCGCGTAATTTTAGCTTGAAAACTTGCTCTGGCCTCGAGGAAGTCTTCCAGCAAATACTGACGATTCGTGTTAGAATTTATCTATATAAGTTTATACGGCTCAATTTTGCGCGAAAACCACAATGAGCATAATTCACAGACGTCAAGCACAAGCAATGCAAATGAATTGCTCGAACCTCAAAGGCTTCAGAACTACAATGCAAATTCAAGTTGACAGTGAGGACAAACAGATCAAACAAAACGCGGTGTAAATTTGCATTGTTCCGCCAAATACTTAAAATTTATCGCTAAATATTTTTTACCTAGACAGTTTTTAATGAGTCGTCGACAATGTAGTTCAAATAAACTATTATAGCTGCAAAAACGTCAATTTTTTTTTCGTCAAACACAGTTTCTTGAATTTTGCTTACGTTTTTAATATTACTTATAGTTTATTGAATTGTCTTCTGTCTTGTCTCAAGCAACGTTAAATCAACACGTAATAATTACTCGAAATTATTTCAAAAGTTCCTATTCTTGTAAAATCGTTCGCTCTTCTTCCCACAGCCTCGTCACCACAAGTTAGACAAAGAGCACAACTTTTTTCCGTCCGCATGGTAAAATCATCCCGACAATTTGTGCACGATGAAACATTTAGCTGGCTTCACGCACTCTGTAGGAGTTTTAAAACATAGTTTAGGCGCATTATTACCAGAATAAACAATACAATTTTCCCCTTTTATTTAACATATTAAATGTTTTGTTCAAGATGACAGACAAGGCACATATCAGATGCTGTTTACGTCTTTCTATGAGACACCAAATGACGTCTTTAATAAATTATCTCTTATAATTCCAGCTTGCCTAATTCTTCGGTGGAAGTTGCTCGAATTTTCAAGGTGCACTTAAAATTGATTAAGTTCTCAATAGGTATGATATGCCACTGAAAAATAGCTCAATAATCTCGAACTTCAATTTAATTAAAGAAATAAAACGAAAAAAGGAAAAACTGTGTGATCCACATTTCTAATCCTCAAGTCTCTATTTTTTAAATTTCAATTGTATTAGTCTCGATGCACGAATGGTTTAATTTCTGAAATTGAAAACTGTCAAACAATCTTTAGAACTTATGTACGGACGACCTTTTTTCAACATTTGTTACATTTTTGTTTTGTATCTGAAGCAAAGAACTTTACACGAATTCAAGGAAATGTTCCAGTAGAGAATTGTGAAATTGTTTCGAAGACAGCTTTCAGGACATGAGGTTTGCCTCAGCTAAGAGGCGTACCCTGTTTACTATTCGAGTTGTTATCAGATAGTTGTCTTTTAACTGTCGACTGGTCTTATTCGCGTTTTCAACGACATAGAGAATACTTTATTTAGGCAGGAGATAAATTACATCGTGCTATTTTTGCAATTGCGTATCGACCAAACTGTTCGAATAAAGTTCAAGTGGACTTATTTTCCAACGATTACGATTCATCTTTCGTTAAATGTGTTTCATTGGCGCCTTGAAACGAAGTAAGTACGTGCATATGTAGAATATGGAATTAACAATCAAGGAAATGCAAATGTTAGAAATACAGAATATTGTGGTGAAACTTGCAAGATTTCCTTTGCGAAGCATCGTGTGTGTTATGGTCTTCATCTTGAACCTTGCATCTTACGTTTAACAAAGGATAAATTATGATTTGCCTGGTTTTTAATCAAGCATTCATGAAATAATCAGTTCGGGAGTTAAACACTGACTGCCCTAACAATACTACTTCCGCTAAAGGAAAACCATTCATTGATAACTCCTCAAAGCCACGCAAAAAATAGCATTACATTCGTCGTTTTATAATCGATAACAGAATCCTTGGAATCTTTTAGCCATTACGGAAACATTACAGCATTGAGGTTCTTAAAATCATGTAAGAACATTTAGCAGCAGGCTTGTAGAACATCAAGGCGGCAAAACATTCACTAAATTTTATTCGTGCCTTGAATTATGCATTGCCTCCATTTCATTTTCTACGGTCTTCTCAAGAACGGGAATTTATGAAGAAACGGTTTCCATGGTTTTTTCTCCCTAAAACTTTACTTTTACTGTGCTGTCTTGTAAATTAACCAGTCTACTGAGGAGAATACGGGAACATGGAGAAAAATTGATACTACCTTCATTTGCGGATTTTTGCCTATCTGACTCACTCACTCATACCCATTATGCCGTGTGGCACGTAGGGCGGCTTTGCCTATCTGAGAACATAGGTATTTAGGACAATTTTCCATGTCTCAATTCCGTGCTCAGAGATTTTCTCATTATTTCAGCTGAGACATTTATTTCGATAAAGAAGGTTAACACATAAAATGCTTAAGGAAGAGACAAGTTTAACTAATGTTTTTAATTGCTTTTTTTTGTTTTTTTTCATGCCGCTGTTACCGCTGTTATATCATAAATTTCTAATTTTTTATATTATAGGGCCCTAGATAATTAACTCTAGCCCCGACTCCCTCCCAAAAACGTTAAAAACAACAATGAAACGAGAACAAAATTTGGTAGCATCGATGAACACTTGTCTTTTGTGAAGACACAAGGTTTCTAGAAAGCATTTTCGTGTGTCTTGTTCTCCTGAACTATATTATTTTAAGGAAGACAGAGCAAAAGCCGTTAATAAAAGCTATCCGCAGATTTTTTTTTCCATGATCGCTAAGTCATGAAAAAGATATTCATTTTCCTCTATAAACCTTTTTTCGCTTTCTTCATTATACAGGTTCTTGAATATTCAAAGTTTCATATTCGAGTTTACATGATCGTCTTTGGTTATTTAGACCGATGATCAGAGAAAGAGGAAATTTATGCTAATTTCCATTAGGACACGCCATGGTTGTCGGTTTTTGACTTAGTCTTTGCTAGTTGCTGTTACCTTAACTCTTTTTGTATCAGCAAGGAGGAGAAATATAAATAAGGTTGCTCTCATCCGTGAATCGAAGGATAAAACTTTATTCGCCGTCTGCGACTCACCTCAGAGAATTGGGTCTCTTAAGAATAATTATTTATCTTTACATGTTAACATACGTATCAGACACCGAAATCAGTCCTTAGAACAATATTATAAAAATTTAGCGTGTGGATATCTCCCTCCACCAGGTGTTCTTAAACTACTCAAAACTCCCTTTATTCTCTTGGAATCTGACGACCGTCTTTTTGCATATCGTGTCTATAACAGACGCATTCTCTCTTGGTATAAACATATCTAAGAGGACTATGACAACCTGCTTTCCTTGTTTTTTCGATATTGTCTGTAGTCAAAAATTGCGTCTGTGAATAGGGTTCTTTTTGGATTCTTTACTTTCCAATTCTTGAGAGGGATTATGAAATAAAGTGGAGCATTCCTAATCTCAGCCACGTTGCGTTAAAATAATGATAAGGTTAACTAATATGAGAAGGAAACTTCGAGTCATTACTTTCCGGTATTATTTATCAATTCTATGATGCACAAGGGTCGTGGTGGTCGTCGTTTATCAAAAATAAGTTAAATTCCTTTTCCCCGACAAGTTCAAGCTTGATCGATGATTGT
This sequence comes from Pocillopora damicornis, assembly GCF_964200805.1. Lineage (NCBI taxonomy): Eukaryota > Metazoa > Cnidaria > Anthozoa > Scleractinia > Pocilloporidae > Pocillopora > Pocillopora damicornis. The sequence goes on along the minus strand of NC_142670.1, from coordinate 21,821,267 downwards.
GTGAGATTCTCCAAGTTTTCTTTGCTTTGTTTCCTGACCCTGAGTTTAGTTATGAACATATTTACTTTTATATCAAAGTAAGAAAGTGGTTGAGTTTCATGATCAAGCTTTAAGTAATTTCTTACGTTAGTGATGCTTGATTCATATGTCCTCATTTGTTCTCGAGGTTCCAAGGTCTTTAACACACTGACAGTTAGGCCTTCTTTGGTATATACATTCTTCTAATTGCGGATAAGCTTCAAGGTAAACAAGGATATTTATGGGGATAATGGGGAATTTAATAATTTATTAGGTCTAATTACCATTATTCCTACTCTAACCATTATTGTCTTCCAGATGTACCTTAGCGTTTAATCATAAAGCACAATAGATGGGTGCGCGTAGATAATTTCTCTTCTCGTTCATTGCACTCATTCGTGAGTGTTGAACACGAAACAGGAAATTCCATGTCTACAGGCAACCATCTATTTTTTTGTTTATTATATAAACACCATATGCATTCACTGACAAAAGTAAATTCTACAAACAACCTTGGGTTGAGAAAAGTAAACTCACTTTGCACCAAATCAAAAAAAAAGAAAAAAAAAGGAGTTTATTGAGGATTATTTTCTAAATAATTTGCTAAAACTGTTTTTTCATAAGGCCTTTTATGAACGAACAAACTACTTCGATCACTTCCCTCTGAGTAGCATTTACATCTGGATATGTAAATTGCTACAACGTCCATTTAAAAACTCCAGGTACTTGACGCGAATGACAAAAGATTCGCGGAAGGAATAATGTAAATTTTTTTTTTCAAACAAATCTTAAGGGAAGCAAACTGATCATTAAAGTTCATAGAATGCGAACATTTACAGGACTAATGCGACTTTGAGATAACGTACAGTAGAAAATAGGAGTAGAAACTAAATTTCTAATACACCAGGTTCATCCCTAAATGTCCCCTAAACCCGAAAGCTAACTACTGTATGAAAAGTTGTAAAAAAAGTGATGGAAAATTGAAACAGATCGAGTTACCAAAATCTACTTACGAACAAAAACTTAAAGCAAGATTAAATAGAAATTGAAAAGAAATGAAAGTAGACCAGCATATGCTCTGGCTTCTTTATTTCATCTCATCTTAGTGGAGATGGGACAAAATCCGTAAAGAGAAGCGATCTGTCAATCTTTTTTAAGTGTCTTATCTAAGTCATAGTGGAGAAGTTATAAAAAAAATTGCATTTGCTACACTAAATGTATGGTCCCGAGGGAAACAGTTAGTTTTGTTTTCCCTCGAGTCGAGGTAATTTATGCTAATACGCAATGAGACGTACCATTGTTTCCTGACATCACGCAGCAGATTAAAAATGTTTGTACTGATAAATTCAGTATAAACGTGATAAATCGACCCTTCCCGGAAGAAAGGTAAATTTGAAAGTCGAACATTATACATCTCAGATGGAGAGTAGTCAAGTTATCATTTCTTTTTTAATTGTTTACAGATGCCAGCTGTTATGTACACCCAGCATTTGTGAGTGTAAATGAGGTTCTTTCCAGAAATAACACGGCAAAAACTATTTCTTCCTCTGTAAAAAGTTTTGATCTTGGCATTTGAATTCGACGAAAAAGATTAAGAGTTATCTTTCCAAATCAAAGTTATTATTGATAAATGGCAAACGAGCGAACGTTGCAACGCCATAAATTTTCAAACTAGAGAAACTTTACAAGTAGTACGCAACAGTTATGCAAATTTTTCCAATAATCCAACCATACTGGGTCATTAAGTTTTTGGTGAAATTTTTGAAGAAAGTATTTTAAACTAGTCCTTAAAGACTTTTGCGTCATTAGCTTTCTTTAGAACTTATAAAATACTCTTTCATGTTCCAGCAATGTTCTAAGGTAAAACAAAATTCTCTGAGATGGTTGAGAGCGGTAAAAATCTACCTCCTTTCGACGAAAAGACATCAAATTCCGTTTGCTAAACTACAATGGAAGTTAAATTAAAAGTGTAATACGTGCATGTTATTGAGAGAACAGAGTTGGGAATGTAGGATTTTTTAATTGACTTAATTGGTAGTTGTCGAAGTTGTTTGTGTTTTGCATCTTATATCCAACTTTCTGAGTAGGATGCATTTAAAAATCTTCGTTACATACTCTTTAATTTTACAAAAATGAGTTCCAGTCATGGGTGGATGTTGAACGTGGCTGTTTACCTTACTTAATTTATTAGTAACTTTTATTCGTTCTGTATCAGCGAAGAGAATGAAAGTGATAAATGAAATAAGACTGCATTCATAAATGAATCGAACGATGGAAAATGATTGGCAGTTTTCCAGTCACCTTTACCGAACGTCAAGCAAGTCAATTTAAGATTACGGTTTTCTATTTCTAACCCGCACGTGTGCTAAAAGTCGATAAACAGCTCCCAGCAGTGGACTAAGCAGCCCAATCCGACCTGTTGTTATGAAGGAAAGCGTATCGTGAAAATACATCAAACAAAGCTCTCAGCAGCTGTCAGTTCTATGTGGAAATTAGCGCAAATGACGCAAATAGTTGTTTTCCGCTGTGCTCAATAAAAAGGAATAAGGTCTCTTAGGGAATATCATTCCATATTCTTAGGATAACAGAAACTTAAATCTTCAAGTTCTATTGGACTTTTTGATCCAAATACTTTCAAAATGTGAAAGATCAAAAAATGCATCCCGCGCAAAAAAGATAAACACATCGCAAGATTTATCGCGTCTGAATGTTCGACGTATAATTATTTTATTATCAACTTTGGTAACAATAAACATGAAATTAATAGAAAAGTCATGATCCTATTCAATTATTCGGAAATTTGTCAGTTTTTGGAGTTACATTAATAACTGCGATCGACATTTTTCGTGAGAAATGTGCTCGAAGCCCTTAAAAAAACATTCAAACCGAAAAAAAACAGTTTTAAATTTATGTGGCGTTATGATCTATAATATTGTAGACGGGCAATCGAAACTGCTTTGTGACCCGCTACCATATCTGAAAACAAAGAAAAACGACTTTATTACAACATATGCGAAGCGGGGAACGACAACCGTGCACTATTGTTGTACTACAATGTCATTCGTTTATTTTTTAAATGTTTGAGTTATTAATCTGGATAATAAAGGATATTGAATGACGGAAAGAGAATGAAAAATCGTGCACCGCCCGACCCATTATTTTCGTTGAGGACAGCGTGGATTCAAGAGTTTTCGTCCTTCAGTTCGCGAAAAAGTTTTGGGTCTTCCCGAGAAACGAGATGATAATAGATAAGGCAACAAGACAGTAACGCCGGTAAATTATTTAATGATTTGTGTTACTTTTCTTTTTATATTGTAATAGGGTCAAATTAGGTAACGTGCCATGTTCAATGGGCTGCTATGTTCTAAGTCTAACTCGTCCCCGTGCGCTCGAACTGGTAATTTGACCCTGGAAAACGATTTGACTTTCAAAGAAGATCCGAGTATCTGATAAATTCTCTCGCATCGTGTTAATAAGGAGAGGACTGAGGGGAGGATACACATCTACCTGCACGCATTTATATATGAATCCCCTCATTACGTGCAGTTATTTGCTTCAAATTTAATCTGGACCACCCAAGCACAGTTCACAGCTTGTTCAAAACAATTTTGTACATATAGCTGATATCATAATTTTTTTTCAGAAATCTTATAGTAACACTGGTAAGGTACTTTAGTCGTGCCAAAGCGGACCAATCCTTAGGACTTATAGGATGGTTACCATTCAGCCAGACTGGTTATCTCGCCTGGGTCGGCAATTTACAATTACAATTAGAGTTAAAACAATGGAAGTAATTATTATGATGAGAAATAAAATTTGTTAAATTTGTGATAGGTGTCTACTTAGATAGCGGTTCATTAATGCCCTTTTTACGTGGGGTTATTTTCCCCATCGTCAGTCTGTATCACAGTGGCGCAGGTCACAAATTGGTGGGAGGAAAAGTTAATATAAATGGTAGGATCCAGAGTTTTCTACTTAAATCTGAACTGATCGGTAACAAAAGCCTATACTTTTATGTTTAAAGTAGATCCTCCTGTTAAATTCTCCATCTTCCATTGCGGGAGTAGCACAAGTTAACCCTTTAACCTCTAAGATCTGATTGTTGATTCTCCCTTTAAGGTGCTCAGAGAGTTTGATGTTAGATCAAGTAAACAACCTCTTCCTGATAAGTTTGGGTATTCTCATTACCTGGATAATGAATAGATTTTGTTGGGAGAAGTAACAGGCTAATCGCGTCCGGGAGTCAAAGGGTTAACGAGCCTGGGTTGGCTTTACCACATTTATAACTATCAACACAGGTTGTTGGAGTTCTAGTTCCTACAGCTGCCACGAAACGGCACCACCCCTTAGAGAGTTGTGTGACACAGAACACTGAACCATTTGTGGTGTGTCGTCAATGGTATTTCTTTTGTCGTCCCTCTGCTTCATAACAAGGATCGGATACAAATTTAAGTATTAATTTTTAAAATAATTGTAATTATTGCTTTTAAGAATAAATGTTTTTAGCGATTTTTAAGTCTGATAGTTTATTACTGCCTGGGATACGTTGATAACGAGTCGATTGTATCGTTTAATTTTGTCTCAGAGATACCAGTTCTGTAGGATTTCTTGAAAAGATCTTTTCTGTCAAATAATTGACTAAAGGGAGAATTGATCAACGAACCTGTTTCTCTCAGAAATTCTTCGTCATAAATTTTATAGGAAAGCTCATTTAAAGAGTCGAGAGTCCAATCAAACCTAGAAAATATTAATATATTTAAAAGGTACCAGATGGCGATTTATGTCTCACTAAAGGAAAGAGATATCTCAACAAATCAACCTCTCTCTTCCTAAAGTTCGGAAACCCTTCCGAAGATTATCGATTATTCATTTGAAGGAATACGATGAACTTTGCACTTCAATAACACGAGCGATAGTACCTTTAAAGACAACAAAAAGATAAAGTGGAATCGGTTTTGTTTACTGACATCTGGAAAGTGATAATTAATTTTCTTCTCATGTAACCTTAAACTTTTTACATGTAGAGAATTTGAATAGCAAGCGATAAGAAGGTTTAGGCTTTGGGAAAGTCAATTTATATTTTCTAAAGTACAGCAAAGAAAAGTAAACCTCTGATTACTTAGACGTGCTATTTGTCTTAGGCTCATTGTCAGTTATAACTAAAACAACCAGAGTAACAGATTACACCTTCTCTGTTACCGGTTGCATACACGCAAATAAGCCTGAAAAGATTATTAAATTAGGTTTTAACTGGTCGTCATTCCGGGCCTCTTTCTGGTGTTGTTTAGTTTTTCGCTAGAATGGCTTGTAGAAGAGTTACTGGCATGGACAGCATTTTCTACTAGCAACACGTTTTCCTACAAGATTCACCTGTAAAGGTATGATTTAATCAAAATAAGGAATACTATACTCCTATAATTTTAAACTATTTTATTAAACAACTTGTAATAATTCTTTCTCATGACCTACTCCTATAGGCAATACAATAATTGTTATTTAAAAACTTACTTAAGCCCACTATAAACTATAACTTTGCTCTCTACTGATACCAAAGACTCACCCTTGCCTCCAAATCATCTCAAAATACACAATCTCTGAAGTATATCACGGTACGGAGCTATCTTTTGTTAGAGCTCCCTAGATAGTTGATCTTTTCCGACAAAAAAAAAAAAATATTACTCCTAACTGACTGAGTCCTTATATACATTCACAACGCATTTCAAAACGAATATAAGCGACCCTCTCAGCTATGAACACTACTGAACTAGTAGTTGACATAAGACCTGAAAAAAAATCAGGCCCTTACGGGATTTGAACCTATGATCTTTACGATACCAGTGCAGCGCTCTAACAACTGAGCTATCAAGCCAACTAGATACTGATTATTATGTTGGATCCGAATAAACCTTCCAAGTGGTGAATCATGACTGCAAATATATGAAAATCATATATACATTGTGGTGAAGAAACGAATATAAGAGATCCAACATAATGACCAGCTTCCAGTTGGCCTGTTGGCTCAGTTGTTGGTAGAGCGCTGCGCCGGCATCGCAGAGGTCATGGGTTCAAATCCCGCACGGGCGTGAATTTTTTCAGGTCTTATTTCAAGTACTAGTTTAGTAGTGTTCATAACTGCGAGGATCTCTTATATTTGTTTCTTCACCACAGTGCGCATACATGATTTTCATATATTTACAGTCAGTACTTCAAAACATTCCGGAATTCGAAGCTTACAACACAACTATTGTGGTAGAAATACATCATAATTACACAGCCTAATAGAATGTTCTAGTTTTCCATATACGTCATCAGAAAGTTTGAGTATCAATGTAACAGTGACTAACAATTATGCAATTCTAGAAATTATTTACAGTCTCTATCAACAACACACCTAAGCTGCTTTAGTTTCTAACGACCTGATTAAACATCAAGAGTTCCTAAAACTTACATAGTGAAGCACCTCGATTGGAATAGATAGAGATATTATGATTATTTGGAAGCTTACTAATGCCTATAGCTGTTGACATTAGCTGGGGGACGGGAGGGGGGGGGAGTGAGTCTGTTCTAATACTCGGATAAACAACTATTGTTCAGTCGACTCTGATGATGATTTCCGCTGACGTATGGAAACGTCAGTCACTATTACTGATTACTTGCAGTCACAACTTCTCAGGAGCACTCTTACCTGGAGGATCAAACTAAGCAGTCCAAAGGTACTCTTTTGTTGAAACTACTCACTGTTTAACACTAATCATAAAAAGTGGATCATATGAAATATTTTAAGTCCTTGTTATCATCGATGTACATGTGCGTGCCAATAAATCGATTTGTGAATCCTTTCACTGTGCAGAATGACTTGCTCATAGCATTCAGTCTGTGCTGCAGTAGCGCGAGGCACATATAGGTGGCTTTTGTAGTTGGTATATAAAGTAGGATCCGCAGTCTTTCACTTTAATCGTTTTTGATTCCTTGCAACAATCTCCTCGTCTGTTAAAGCAGACGTCGGAGGAAACCTCACCATCTGCCAATGTGGGGTGATCACCTTTTAGCCAGCCTGAGAGGGCCGCACCACATCTATAATCCGGTACGCACTGGGTTGGCATTTTTGTTCCTGCATCTCCCACAAAACGATACCATTCCCCAAATATTAAGGATGAGGAATCGTCGTCACATTTTTCTCCATTGTTTGGTGTGATGTAAGTGCTCTTTCTGTCAGCATCGCTCAGGTTTCTGTAATTATGGCACGGATCGGCTAAAAAGTTGAATTTCGGTTAACGCGATGTTTTATATATTTTTCGTTATAAGAAAGCTTAAGGAAAAAAATCATCATACAAACTGCGGTGTTTTAGAAGGATTTCCCGCCCTGAGAAAATTCGTAACAGCACGCGATTAATATGACGATAATTTTTTACATGTGTTTGATATCGCCAATCAGCTGTGTCAGGTTAATAAATGAATGGAAAAGCGTTGACCGTTCTCGATCCAGGGTCGCTTGTCGAGATTAATGATTAAAGCACAGAAAAAAATCGTATTCGTAACAGACAGTGTCGTTCAAAATTCCTAGAGGCGGAAGTAAAACAAAATACGAAAACAAAAACCGAAAGTTACGTACTTGACCTAAGCAATGGTATTTCTTGCGGCTGAAAACGAAAATCGACAACTGAGAGATTTGCCACAGGCCGATTTTGGCCGTGTACATGAAAATATTTCTTTTGACGATAATGAAAAAGTCAACAACTGAGAATTTTGTGAAAAGAAAGTTACGCCCATCATCTGTTTCTGTAATGGTTCAACGCATTTTTTCATCTTGAGCTTTATCACGGACGCGCTTTACTATTTTTTTTCGGGGATCGTGAAACCTCAATTTTCATTTTATGGAAAAGTAGGCTTTTCTTCTCAGTGAAGGCATATTGTGTCTATATGATAAACAAAATAATACATGGTTGCTCGCAGTCATGGAGCTTCTCTTCTCGTGTTCAACTCGATACCAAGAGATTATAACAGTTTATATTCTCATGAGATAGCGAGTTGAACACTCCAGAAGAAATTCCAAATCAACGGGCACCCATGTATTATTCTCCATATATTAAATGAGGACAAAATGGTTTAAGGTTAGAATTATTTGGCTGTGAAAAAGTTTGCTGTGTCGAAGTGGAGCTGTACTGTAGTATATAATTTTCTTCGAAGTGAGCAGATATGCCTGGACAACTTCGTTGGGAGCCGATTACTGTTTAACCAATAGCGAACGTTTTTCCCGTGTTTACATACGCTCATCTAAACATGACAGGAGGTTGAGAGAATTTGAGAAAGTTATGCAAACCCGACATGCAGCGTAAATTTCGAGAAATTTCCCAGCTTGCCGAGTCTTTAAATGAGAGAATGTAAACGCGGGAAAAAGTACCCTATATTATTTAAACATATCTCTCCAAGAACATTACAGAAGAAGTTAAATGTTGTTTATTAATAACTTATCTATTTCTCAATACACACTCTGGAGGATAGTATTTCTAATAGCCAATCAAATCGTGTACCTGATAACACATAAACCAATCAAAATTCGCGTTAAAAAAGTTCAAGTTGAAACTTGTGGCAATTTCAGCTTTGAAATATCGTAAATTTTACAGAAAATACCGAAAGCATTTGAAATATACGACACCTAAGGAAAGAACTTCAAGAGGAGGAGTTTAGTAAAATTGAAAATGAATTTCACTGTAATTTATCGGTTTTTTTAAACTGACGAAACCTTGCCCAATTTAACAGCCCTTAAACGTGATTGAGAACTGGAGAAGTTGAATCGCTCATCTTCCCTTGTCAATTTTTGCTGGTTAGTACAGTTTTGCTCGAGCCTTTTCCAGCAACTGACAAAATTTTTTTCCTTCTGTTTAAGTCACTCTTAGTCTTGCATTAAGTGTTGTTGGATTTCTACATAGAAAAGTCTCCAATTCAGACTTCATACTTTGCTCGTAGCTTCGTCGGCTAGATTAAAATTTGCCTACGTTTCCCTTATTCTCTTTGCCTGCTTCCTAATTTTGGGAGAATATTCTTCCATTAATTACTATTGAAATGAACAAAACAACTGAATCTTGTGATTCCTCAGTATTGCACTGGGCATCCTGTACTGAGCATAAAAATCACGTAATCGGGCGAATAAGCGCGCTTGTATTCCGAGAACACAGTGTTGCTTTTCAATAAATGAACCAAGCAAAGAGTTACGATGCTCTTCAGCTCTTGAGCACGGTGACCTCTATTTTTCATTGCATAATATTGGTGTACAAATTTTATCCCCTTTATATTGGATGAATGAAAAAAAATCATCGAAGGCAAAAAAAGATATGGCTAAAAGCGTGCACAAAGCCCGTCATTTAATGATGAAAATTATGACCTGGAAAACAACGAGTCAAGGAACGTTTCGAGTCGACGTCTCAAAATTACGTGATTTTTTTCACAAATTATATATTAAATTCTTCCCTACGCTCGAGACTTTGTACCTGTCAATTTTTTTAAATTTTTACTTTAAAAACTATAATTGCTTCCAGGTATCGAAAAATGTGCCGTGAAATGAGGCGCGTGAAAATGCACTAGTAGAGGTCGTAGAGGCAGAAGTGGGGTAAGTTTGGCCCGTCATTTCTCTCAAACAAGCAAGGTGACCTATCTTTTTGGTTATATTTTTCGAAACAGACATTAGCAAGGAACATTTAAGGAAAGACTGAAAAAATTGTCGGATAACTTTTTTTTTTTTCTGAGGAATCACCTTAATAGGTCCGAATGGGGAAATCTTAACCGCGGTCAACATCGATTTTAACCAATCAAATTATTCTGTTGAATTGCTTTCAATCCTTTCGAGACACAGCCTCATAATGATTCTATTTATAAGATCAATTATACATCAACTAGAGAAAATAAGGGGATGATTGTTTTCTCTCCTGGAGAACAAAAACGATGCACATCAAGTCTACAAATGTGATACAAAAAAAATCAAAAATCAAATCTATATTTTGAACATTGAGTGCGATAGTTGTCGTTAGAGAGTTGTTGGTGGCTATTTACTATAGATCTGAAGCTGATCAACGAAAATGTTCAGCATTTTGTCCTGTTGCTTTCAAGTGGGATCAAGGATTTTCATTTTGTACCATTGGTCAAAAATACTAAGGCAAGGGTAACTACTTTATGAAAACAAACAAATCAGTCGACTAAGAAGGAACGTACAAATTAAAAAAACAAACAAACAGACGAAAGCAAACTAACATTTCTCAAAGTCATAGCGAGGCAATTACCTGTGCAGCTCCGTCCATCTCCGTTAAATCCAAATAAACAGGTGCACACAAAGGATCCATTTGTGTTTTGACAAGTAGCGTTCAGGTGACAATTGTGAGTATTTTTTTGGCATTCATCAATATCTAAAAAAATGGGAAAGAAAAGAAAAATTCTACAACGGAAGTGGTTCCACGAGTCGGATAACACATTCATTTTTAACTTTTATAAGATGAAAAAGCATTACGTTAGCTATCATTGTGATAAATGAATTGTTAATTTAAACTAAACCAAAACTTCCACTGCAGCGGAATCTCTCTCTGGCCACCATTCCAAACTGTAGTTGGATATCAGCCGTTAGAGATCGGCCTTAGTAGCATTCCGTTGTAATATGCACTCCAAGGCCAAACGTGATATATAAATATGGCGGTTTAAATACTCCAGGATATATTGTGTTCTTATTGGTCTATTCTGTAATTAACCTTTTTCGCAATGTTCTCCTTCGAATCCAGGAGAGCACGAGCATCGATATCCCTTGATTGTGAAACCGGATTGACAAGTTGCATTATTTTGACAAAGTGGGCTTTTACCGTACGCGTTCTGAAAAGAAAAAAGAAAAAAATAATAAAGAAGGAAGATCGATGTATTGAATAATTGATACATGAATGAACGAACTTAAGTTTTGTTAAACGTCGGTTGTTTTCCACGATTCATCACCGAGTTGCTGAATTTGAATTATACCTTATATTTTACCTTTGAGCCTCGATAATAAAAATCAGCATTAATTATCAGGTCAGTATCATTTTCAAGATGAGTGGCGTTATTCAGTTCACAGATATAAGCGATTCCTCCAGTCTTTGGCTCTTTTTTGAAGTTAGCACTGACGCAGTTGTCGTTCATGTAGCAGAAAAGTTCACAGTGGTCCAAGTCTTTGACGTGTTTAGTTTCGACTACATGGTTTACCAAACGTCTTTCAGCAAAGAAGAAGTTATCTGGAAACACCATTGTGCGATCTCGCTCTGAAATAAAGCAATCAAAATATAGTTAGAAAACAATTTTTTTCTTTTCATACAGAAATAAACTCACGATTCGAGTTATTAAGCGTGCAAAATAACACGCTTGGTGAACAAAGAACTGTGATCTCAGTTAAACCATCACTACGAAAAAAAGGAAAAAAATTGATGCTACCTTCATTTGTTGACTTTTGTCTTTCTTTGAACATAAGTATCTAGGACAATTTTCCAAGTTTCAATTCCGCGATCAGAGATTTCCTCATGATTTGAGCGGAGACTTCTATTTCGATAAAGTAGGTTAACACATAAAATGCTTGCGTAAAAGACAAATTTGAATAAGGTTTATAATTGTTTTTTGATCACGCTGTGCCCGCTCTTATATCACAATTTCGGAATATTTTGTATAATAAGGCACTAGATAATTACACCCCGCCCCCTTCTCCACTGAGAAAAACTTTCAAAACAAAAGAGAAACGAAAACCAAAAATTGGTTGCAGCGACCATCACTTTTCTTTTGTGAAGACACAAGGCTTTTAGAGAGAGGGTTCGGTCTCTCTATTTTCCGCAGCAATATTATTTTAGGGGAGATAGGACAAAATCTGTAAAGAATACGATCCGTCAATCTTTTACTGTTGCTGTAATTTATCATAATTTTGAATATTTTGTGTAATAGGGCACAAGGTAATTAACCCCAGCCCTCCCTCCCTCCCAAAGTTTAAAACAAAAGTAAAACAAAAACAAAAATTAGCAGCAGCGACCATCACTTGTGAAGAAAAGATGTTTATAGAGCATTTCGTGCCTTGTTGTTTCCCCTGAACGATATTATTTTAGCGGAGATAGAACAAAAGCCGTTTAAAAAAGCTATCCGCAAATTTTTCTCAAGTTCCTTCTCTAATTCATGATCGATAAGTCATGAAAAAAAATCATTTTTCCTTATAAACCTTTTCACTTTCTTCATCACACAGGTCCTTGAAATTCAGAGTTTCTTACTCGAGTTTAAACGATCGCCTTTGGTTATTTAGATCCATTATCACAGAAGAGGAAATTTATGCTAATTTTCATTAAGACGGGCTATCGTTGTCAGGCATCACGCAGGAGATTCATATACGGGTTCAAGATGTTTCTATCGATAAATTCAGTATACATTGGGAAATTTGACTTTTTCCTGTAAAATAGTAAATTTAAATGAAGAAAGTCAAACACTATATTTCTCAAACAAAAAATATCGAAAGTACCAACAATTTAACGGTAGTCATGCCACCTGTTTTTGAAGTGAGTGCCTTTAAAATAATCCTTAAATATATTTTTGCTGACCTGAACTTTCTCTGAGACTTGCACAATATTCGATTTTAGCTTTTGATAGATAAGCTTTGTTCATGGACGAATATACAACAAAACATTGTAGGCATTCTTTAACATATGTCAGCACTGTTCTCTTGTAAACGAAGTAATTTGTATTTGCCAAAGTTTTTTGTCGTTTTGCATCTCATATCCAATTTTCTGAATAAAGAAAAGATAAAACATTTTTGTTAAATACCTTTTAATTTTTCAAAAAGGAGTTCTAATGTTGGGCGGATGTTCAATGTCGGTTTTTGACTAAGTCTTTGCTAATTGTTGTAACGTAACCTTAACTCTTTTTGTATCAGCAAAAGAGAATAAAGGAGATATATAAATAAGGTTGTACTCATAAGTGAATCGAAGGATAAAAAATGATTCGCCGTCTGCGACTCACCTTTTCCAAAAGTGAAGTTAGTCAATAATGCATTCCAGGCTATGAACATGAAAAATGAAATAAATTCCATGCCTTCTTCAAGGTAACGGTTTTCTGTTTCTATCACGCGCGTATGGCACAAGTTTTAAGTTGATCGCCAGCTCCCAGCAGTGGATTAAGCTTCCCAAATCGACCTGTCGTTATGAACGAAACCGTATTATGAAAATAAATTTTAAAAAAAGGCCTGTAGCTGTCGGTTCTATGTTGACATTGATGCAAATGACGCAATTGGGTGTTATCCGCTTCGCTCGATGGAGAGAATTAGATCTCCTAGGAATATCTTTAAATGTTAACATACGTATCAGACAGTGAAATTAGTCCACAGAACAACGTTGTAAAAATTTCGATCAATTTTTTGAAGGTCTAATTGACAGCGAAAAACCCCAGGAAAAGCAGATACTGAGACGTTAATTTCTTTTAAACTTTTTGATAAAAAGAACTTTCAAAATTTAAAAGATCAAGCATATTTTTCAGCATATTTATTTAGCTAATTTTTCATTCATTCCCACTGACAGATAACTACCCTGCAAAATTTAATTGTATTTTTAATATCTGACGTATAAGAACTTTGGTAACAATAGACATTTAATTAACAGAAAAGCCATGTTCCCGTTTCAAGCTCGCCTTAATTTGTCAGTTTTTGGAGTTAAAATACGCAGACACATTATTCTCAACAAACTTCGCTCCCTAAATCAACTGAAACAGGTGATAATCAACCCTAATACGAAGCTTTTTAGCGTGCGGATATCTCCCTCCATTAGATGTTCTTAAACTGCCCATAGAAGAACAAATGCACAAGGATTAAAAATCTCCATTCAGAAATTTTGGTTCTAGATGTGAAGTGATGACGACTCGACCTCGACAAGAACTTCAGAAGAGATGATATATTCTTACTAAGCGAGAAAAAAAATTTGCACATGTTTGTGGTTTTGAAGTTTAGTTCTCTAATTAAGAAAGGACTTTCATCAAACTGTCGCGCGATTTTACTTTGAAAACTTGCTCTGGCCTTGAGGAAGTCTTTGAGAAAATACTGACGATTCGTGTTGGAATTTACGGTGAATATTTACACACATTTATTTGATATGCCAAATACTTAAAAGCTGTTGCTAAATATTTTTTAGCATGACGGTTTTTAATGAGTCATCGACAGTGTAGTTCAAATAAAATAATGGCGCTGCAAATATAACTTTCTTTCTTTCGTTATACACACTGTCTTGAAATTTGCTTACGTCCTTTTCGCATTACTAATAGTTCATTGAATTGTCCTCTGTCTTGTCTCAAGAAACCTTAAATCAACCCGTAATAATGATTCGAAATTATTTCAAAAGTTCCTATTCTTGTAAAATCGTTCGATCTTCTTCCCAGGGCTTCGTCACTACAAGTTAGACAGGAAGCACAACGTTTTCCGTCCCGGTATGATAAAATCATCCCGACAATTTGTGCACGATGAAACATTTAGCCAGCTTCACGCATTCTGTGGGAGTTTTAAAACATTTTTTTTAGGCGCACTTTTACCAGAATTAACAATTAATTTCTCCCCTATTACTTTACATAGTAAATGTTTTGTTCAAGATGACAGACAAGGTAGATAACAGAAGCTTTTTATGTCTTTTTATGAGCCACAAAATGACGTCTTTAATAAATTATCTCATATATTTTTCCAGCTTGCCTAATTCTTCGGTGGAATTTGCTCAAATTTTCAAGTTACGCTCATAATTGTTTAAGTTCTTATTAGATGTGATATGCCACGGAAAAATAGCTCAATAATTTCGAACTTCAATTTAATTAAAGAAATAAAACGTTGGAAAAATTGTGTGATCCACATTTCTAGTCCTCAAGTCTCTATTGTTTAAATTTGCAATTGAATTAGTCTCGATGCACGAATGCTTCAATTTCTGAAATTGAAAACTGTCAAACAATCTTTAGAACTTATGCACGTAGGAACATTTTTCATTTGTTTTGTATCTGAGGCGAAGAACTGTACATAAATTCAAGAAAAAGTTCCAGTAAAGAATAGTGAAATTGTTTCAAAGACAAAGAAAGAAGAAATAAAGAAACAAAACGTTGGAAAAATTGTGTGATCCACATTTCTAGTCCTCAAGTCTCTATTGTTTAAATTTGCAATTGAATTAGTCTCGATGCACGAATGGTTCAATTTCTGAAATTGAAAACTGTCAAACAATCTTTAGAACTTATGCACGTAGGAACATTTTTCATTTGTTTTGTATCTGAGGCGAAGAACTGTACATAAATTCAAGAAAAAGTTCCAGTAAAGAATAGTGAAATTGTTTCAAAGACAGCTTTCAAGACGTGGGTTTTGCCTAAGTTAAGAGGCTTGCATTTTTCAGCGAATTTATTCAGCGTCGCTCTTAAGGCCCTGTTTACTATTCGAGTTGTTATCAGATAGTTGTCTTTTGACTGTCGACTGGTCTCATTCGCGTTTTCAACGATATAGAGAATACTTTATTTAGGCAGGCGATAAATTAAATCGTGCTATTTTTTGCAATTACGACTAGACCAAACTGTTCGACTGAAGTTCATGTAGACTTATTTTCCATCGATTACGATTCATCTTTCGTTAAATGTGATTCACTGGCGCCTTGAAACGAAGTAAGTAGGTGAATATGTAGAATATGGAACTAGCAATCAAGGAGATGCAGATGATAGAAATGCAGAATATTGTGGTGAAACTTGCAAGATTTACTTTACGAAGCATCGTGTGTGTTATAGTCTTCATCCTGAACTTTTCATCTTACACTTAACGAAGGGTAAATCATGATTTTCTTGGTTTTTGCTTAAGCATTCATGAAATAATCAGTTCGGGAAGTTAATCGCTGACTACCATGCAATACTGCTTCCGTTGAAGGAAAACAACTCAAGGCCACTCAGAAACTGGCATTACATCGTCGTTTTATAATCGATAACAGAATCCTTGGAATCTTTTAGCCATCACGGGAACATTACAGCATTTAGGTTTTTAAAATCATATAGGAACATTAAGCAGCAGGCTCGTATAACTTCAAGGTGGTAAGACATCCAATAAATTTTATTCGTATCTTGAATTATGCGTTGCCTCTATTTCATTTTCTACGGTCTCCTTAAGGACAGGAGTCTATAAGGAAACGGTTGCCAAATCCTTTTTTTCCTTATAACTCTACTTTTGGTGTGCTGTCTTGTAACAAAATAAATAAAAAAAGAGAAATTACAGGTTCCGCGTAACTTAACGAGCCCACCGAGGAGATTACGGGAAAATGGAGAAAAATTAACACTGCCTTCATTTGCGGATTTTGCCTATCTGAGAACATAGGTACTTAGGAAAATTTTCTACGTCTCAATTCCGCGCTCAGAAATTTCCTCATGATTTCAGCTGAGATAAAGGAGGTTAACACATAAAATGCTTGGAACAAAACAAATTTGAGTAAAGTTTTTTAATTGTCTTTGTTCATGTCGTTGTTACCGCTGCTATATTTAAATTCCCAACTTTATGTATAATACGGGTCCTAGATAAATAGCTCTGGCCGTCTCCCTCCCAAAAACGGTAAAAAAGGGAGAAACAAGAACAAAAATTGGCATCATCGAGCATCACTTGTCTTTTGTGAAGGCACAAGATTTTTAGAGAGCATTTCGTGTGTTTTGTTTCTCTTGAGCGATATTATTTTAGGGGAGATAGAACAAAAGCCATTAATAAAAGCTATACGCAAATTTTTCTCAAGTTCCTTTTCTTCTTCATGATCGATAAGTCATAAAAAAATTCATTTTTCTTAATAAACCTTTTTTCTCTTTCTTCATTTTACAGGTCCTTGAGAATTCAGATTTTTCTTACTTGAGTTTACACGATCGCCTTTGGTTATTGAGACCGATTATCATAGAAAGAGGAAATTTATACTAATTTCCATTGAGACAAGCCATCTTTTGTCTGGCAGAAGATTCATATATGGGTTCAAGATATTTCTATCAATAAATTCAGTATACATTAGAAAATTCGACTTTTTCAAAGAAATAGTAAACTTTAAAAATGTCAAACACGATATTTCTCAAACCAGAAATATCGAAATAATCGGCAATTTAACGGTCGACAGATGCCGCCTGCTACTGAGGTAAGTTCCTTAAAACTAATCATTCAACATGTCTGTGCTAATAACTTTCTCTTAGACTTGCACAATACCAAATTTTAACTTTTAGTAGATAAGCTATGTTTATGGACGAAATTGCAACAAAACAATGTAACTATTCTTTACCATATGTCAGCACTGTTCTCTTGTAAAAATAATTTCTCTGAGATGGTTAAGTGCGATAAAAATGTGCTTCCGTACGATGCAGAGAGATCAAATTCCCGCCTAATAAAACACAGGGAAATTGAACATAACATAGTGTAATACGTGCATGTTATTGAGAGAGGAGGGATGGGAATGTAACCATTTTCAATGAAGTCTTTCGAATTTATCGAAGTTTTTTTGTCGTTTTGCATCTAATATACAATTTTCTGAATAAGAAACAATTTAAAATTTTTACTAAATACCCTTTAATTTTTCAAATATGAGTTCAAATCATGGGTGGATGCTGAATGTGGATTTTTGACTTAGTCTTTGCTAGTTGTTGTAACTTTAACTCTTTTTGTATCAGCAAAAGAAATAAAGGAGACATAAATAAGGTTGTACTCATAAGTGAATCGAAGGATAAAAAATGATTCGCCGTCTGCGACTCACCTTTTCCAAAAGTGAAGTTAGTCAATAATGCATTCCAGGCTATGAACATGAAAAATGAAACAAACTCCATGCCTGCTTCAAAGTAACGGTTTTCCGTTTCTACCCCACGCGTATGGCGCAAGTATTAAGTTGATCATAAGCTCCTAGCAGTGGATTAAGCTTCCAAAATTGGCCTGTTTTTATGAAAGAAACCATACTATGAAAGTCAATCAAAACATAAAAAACAATTCAAAATTCTTGGGGCTATCAAGTCTATGTGGAAAGTAATAGAAATGTCGCAGATAGATGTTACCCGCTTCCCTCGATGGAGAGAAGTGGGTCTCACAGGAATATCTTTACAAGTTAACATACTTATTAGACATTGAAATTAGTCCTTAGAACAACATTGTAAAAATTTCGATCTATTTCTTTAGAACGTCTAATTGACGGCAAAAAACTCCCAGGAAAAGCAGATATTTAGACGTTAAGTTCTCTCGGACTTTTTAATTAAATTTGACAGATGAAGAATATTTTCGGCATATTTATCCAGCATATTTCTTAATTCATTCCTATCGAAAGATAAACAGCTTGGAAAACTTATCATGCTTTTAATATTTGTCGTATGGCAAGTTTTCTAATAATAGACATATAATAGAAAGAAAAGTCATGTTCCCGTTTAAGTCCACTTTCATTTGTCAGTGTTTGGAGTTAAAATACGCAGACGTGTTATTTTCATCAAACTTTGCTCCTAAAATTGTCTGAGAGAGTTTTAGGGCACGGATATCTACCTCCACTAGGTGTTCTTAAACTACCCATAGAAAAACGAATGTCCATTCAGAAATGTTGGTTTTAGATGTGAAGTGACGACGACTCGACCTCGACAAAAACTCAGAAGAAATAATATATTCTTATTGAGCGAGGAAAAAAATACGACTTTTGACAAGTTGGCTAATTAACATTTACAAGCTGCTGCTTATCCTCATCTTATATAAAACAAAAATCCCGATAATTGTTGAAACCCTTTGTTTACCTGCTAAGTCCAATAACCAAAAGGGCAAGAGAGATTCAAACATAAAGTTTCCAAACTATATCCGATGAATAATCCTTTCTAATACATCTAACATTTTGGACTGAGTTGAAACTTCAGCGACCTTTTGGTAATTTTTGTGGTAAACCGAGCAACATATTGTTTACCAGAGCTTTCGTGTTGCATAGAAGATAGGTTCGGTTAGTAATCCCCGAGTATTGATAATCAGCTTTCGTTGAAAAAACCCTACGTTAGTTTGCTTTCAAAATCGTACCATATCCTTATTTGAGAGTGAAGCCAACCTTTTTCTTTTGGTATGTAGAATTAAAGGAGCCGCGGGTAAATATCCTTTTCGTAAAGAATATGGATTTTCCAGGGAAAGTATTATTCAAATAACCCATCAAAGTTTTCGATATAATCAACTCTTACCTCTCGAGATGCAAAGCTCTTTGGTCCCTCACTGCTTTTGAGGTAAAAGTGCTTTCTTTTATAACAATATGGTAGCTATGGTTACCATAGAAACACCTGGTTTCAAGCCAAAACAATGATTAACTTTAGAAAATAACTTCCTTGTTCTCTCTACAATGTCACTGAACCATGACATTAATTAAACAATAGTTACCACGATCACGATCTCAAATTTTGCAATAAGCGTAAGTTTCGGCTGGTAACGTCGACAAATTATCATTATGAAACACCATATTCGGTCTAAAGTAGCTTTTAAACGTTGTTTAAGAAGATTTCCTTCAAGTTCTCAAATAATCCGGTGTTTATCTAAAGAAACTCCACCGTGTGATAAAAAAGGATCGCTAATGAAAACTAATACGGAAAGGATGTCTTTGACAAGGAAATATTGCCAGCCTCAAGAAACGTTAAGCTTTCTGTTGCATAAGCTGTACACAACAGCTCTAAACATACAATAACACTCTTATATTTGCATCAATCAAAAGGGTCCCAGTTACAGTGTATGGAACTTCTTTAAAATAAGTAGGGACTGAGTAGATTTTTACGGGCAGGGAAAACTGTATTTTTTTTCTTTTTGCCTTAAGAAATGTTGCACTTGTTTGTGGTTTTGAAAGTTAGTTCTCTAATTAGCTAAATATTTTTTAGCTCGACAGTTTTTAATGAGTCGTCGACAGTGTAGTTCCAATGAATTATAGGCGCCGCAAAAATGTCAATTTTTTTTCGTCATACACAGTTTCTCGAAATTTGCTTCAGTTCTTTTAATATTACTTACATTTAATGAATTGTACACTGTCTTGTTTCATGCAAAGTTAAATCAACACGTAAAAACGACTCGAAATTATTTTAAAAGTTCCTATTCATGTAAAATCGTTCGCTCTTCTTCCTAGGGGTTCGTCACCACAAGTTAGACAAAAAGCACGTTTTCCGTCCGCATGGTAAAATCATCCCGACAATTAATTTTGTGTAGGATGAAACATTTAGCCGGCTTCACACACTCTGTAGGAGTTTTAGAACATAGTTGAGGCGCACTTTACCAGAATAAACAATACATTTTCCCCTTTAATTAACATAGTAAATGTTTTGTTTAAGATGACAGACAAGGCAGATACCAGGAGCTGTTTATGTCTTTCTATAAGACACCAAATGACCTCATTAATAAATTATATCTTATTTTTTCAGCTTGCCTAATTCTTCGGTGGAAGGTTCTCGAGTTTTCAAGTTACGCTTAAAACTGTTTAAGTTCTCATTAGGTGCGATATGCCTCTGAAAAATAGCTCAGTAATTTAGAAATTCATTATAATTAAAGAAATAAAACATTGGAAAAATCGTGCGATCCACATTTCTATTCCTCAAGCCTCTGTTGTTTAAATTGCAATTGTAGTAGTCTCAACGCACGGATGGTTTCTTTTCTGGAATTGAAACTCTCAAACAATCTTTAGAACTTAAAGCAGTCGTTACATTTTTATTTTATATCTGAGGCGAAGAACTGTGCATAAATTCAAGAAAATGTTTTAGCAAAGAATTGTGACAACTTTCAGAGCATGGGGTTTGCCTCAGCTAAGGCGTCCGCATTTTTCAGGTAACTCATTTAGCGTCGCTCTTAAGGCCCTGTTTACTATACGAGTTGTTATCAGATAGTTTTTTTTTAACTGTCAACTGTTGAAAATACTTTATTTAAGCAAGCGATAAATCAAATCGTGCTATTTTTGCAGTTATGTATGGACCAGACCGTTCCGGCGAATAAAGTTCATGTGGACTTATTTTCCAACGATTACGATTCATCTTTCGTTAAATGTGTTTCATTGGCGCCTTGAAACGAAGTAAGTACGTGCATATGTAGAATATGGAATTAATAATCAAGGAAATGCAGATGTTAGAAATACAGAATATTGTGGTGAAACTTGCAAGATTTACTTTGCGAAGCATTGTGTGTGTTATAGTCTTCATCTTGAACCTTGCATCTTACGTTTAACAAAGGATAAATTATGATTTGCCTGGTTTTTAATCAAGCATTCATGAAATGATCAGTTCGGGAAGTTAAACACTGACTGCCAAAGCGATACCACTTCCGCTAAAGGAAAACCACTCATTGATAACTCCTCAAAGCCACGCAAAAAATAGCATTACATTCGTCGTTTTATAATCGATAACAGAATCCTTGGAATCTTTTAGCCATCACGGAAACATTGCAGCATTGAGGTTCTTAAAATCATGTAAGAACATTAAGCAGCAGGCTTGTAGAACATCAAGGCGGCAAAACATTCACTAAATTTTATTCGTGCCTTGAATTATGCATTGCCTCCATTTCATTTTCTACGGTCTTCTCAAGAACAGGAATTTATGAAGAAACGGTTTCTGTGGTTTTTTCTCCTTATAACTTTACTTTTATTGTACTTAACCAGCCCTCTGAGGAGAATACGGGAACATGGAGAAAAATTAATACTACCTTCATTTGCGGATTCTTGCCTATCTGACTCACTCACTCATGCCCATCATGCCGTGTGGCACGTAGGGCGGCTTTGCCTATCTGAGAACATAGTTATTTAGGACAATTTTCCATGTCTCAATTCTGCGCTCAGAGATTTCTTCGTTATTTCAGCTGAGACATCTATTTCGAAGAAGGTTAACACATAAAATGCTTAAGGAAAAGACAAGTTTAACTAATGCTTTTAATTGTTTTTTTTTGTTTTTTTGATGCCGCTGTTACCGCTGTTACCGCTGTTATATCTTAAATTCCTAATTTTTTGTACTATAAGGCCCTAGATAATTAACTCTAGCCCCGACTCCCTCCCAAAAACGTTAAAAACAACGATGAAACGAGAACAAAAATTGGTAGCATCGATGAACACTTGTCTTTTGTGAAGACACAAGGTTTCTAGAAAGCATTTTCGTGTCTTATGTTCTGCTGAACTATATTATTTTAAGGAAGACAGAGCAAAAGCCATTAATAAAAGCTATCCGCAGTCATGAAAAAAATATTCATTTTCCCCTATAAACCTTTTTTCGCTTTCTTCATTATACAGGTCCTTGAAAATTCAAAGTTTCATATTCGAGTTTACGTGATCGTCTTTGGTTATTTAGACCGATGATCATAGAAAGAGGAAATTTATGCTAATTTCCATTAAGACAAGCCATCGTTGTCGGTTTCTGACTTAGTCTTTGCTAGTTGCTGTTATCTTAACTCTTTTTGTATCAGCAAAAGAGAATAAAGGAGAGATATAAATAAGGTTGCTCTCATCCTTGAATCGAAGGATAAAACTTTCTTCGCCGTCTGCGACTCACCTTTTCCATAATTTAATAATGCATTCTAGGCTACGATCATGAAAAATAAAATAAATTCCGTGCCTGCTTCGAGGTTACGGTTTTCTGTTTCTACCCTGCTTGCATGGCATAAGTTTTGAGTTGATCACCAGCCCTCATCAGTGGATTAAGCTTCCAAAATCGACCTGTTTTTTTATGAACGCAACCGTTTTAGAAAGCAAATTAAAGAAAAAAGCTTGCAGCTGTTAGTTCTATGTGGAAATTAAAGCAAATGATGCAAATAAATGTTATCCGCTTCGCTCGATGTAGAGAATTGGGTCTCTTAAGAATAATTAATTATCTTTACATGTTAACATGTATCAGACACCGAAGTCAGTCTTTAGAACAATATTGTAAAAATTTAGCGTGTGGATATCTCCCTCCACCAGGTGTTCTTAAACTACTCAAAACTCCCTTTATTCTCATGGAATCTGACGACCGCCTTTTTGCATATCGTGTCTATAACAGACGCATCCGGTCTTGTTGTAAACATATCTAAGAGGGCTATGACAACCTGTTTTCCTTGTTTCCGATATTGTCTGTAATCAAAAATTGTGTCTGTGAATAGTGCTCTTTTTTCTTGAGAGGGATTATGAAATAAAAAAAGGGCATTCCTAATCTCAGCCACGTTACGTTAAAATAATGATAAGGTTAACTAATATCAGAAGAAAACTTTGAGTCATTATTTTCCCATATTATTTATCAGTTCTATGATGCACAACGGTCGTGGTGGTGGTCGTTTATCAGAAATAAGTTGAATTCCTTTTCCCCGACAAGTTCAAGCTTGATCGATGATTGTGCGAGATTCTCCGAGTTTTCTTTACTTTGTTTCCTGACCCTGAGTTTAGTTATGAACATATTTACTTTTATATCTAGGTAAGAAAGTGGTTTGAGTTTCGTGATCAAGTTTTAGGTAATTTCTTACGTTAGTGATGGTTGATTTACATGTCCTCACATGTTCTCGAGGTTCCAAGGTCTTTAACACACTGACAGTTAGGCCTTCTTTGGTATATGCATTCTTCTAATTTCGGATAAGCTTCATGGTAAACAAGGATGTTTATGGGGATAATGGGGGATTTAATAATTTATTAGGTCTAATTACCACTATTCCTACTCTAACCATTATTGTCTTCCAGATGTATCTTAGCGTTTAATCATGAAGCACAATAGATGGGCGCGCGTAGATAATTTGTCTTCTCGTTCACTGCGCTCACTCGTGAGTGTTAAACACGAGACAGGAAATTCCATATCTACAAGGAACCATCTAATTTTTTGTTTATTATTTAAACATCATATGCATTTACTCACAAAACTAAATTCAACAAACAACCTTGGATTGAGAAAAGTAAACGCGCTTTGCACCAAAAAAATTTTTAACATTCATCTTAAAAAAAAAAAGACAAAAAAAGGAGTTTATCAAGGATTATTTTCTAAATAACTTAGCTAAAAATTTTTTTGCATGAGAGTTTTTATGAGTGAAAAAACAACTTCGATCACTTCCCCTTGAGTAGCATCTACATCTGGATGTGTAAATCATTATAACGTCCATTTAAAAACTACAGGTACTTAACGCAAATGACAAAGGATTCTCGGAAGGAATGCAAATTTTTTCTTCAAAAAAATGCTAAGGGAAGCAGACTGATCGCTAAAGTTCAAAATATGCGAAAATTTTCAGGACTACTACGACTTTATAGAAAATTAACGACGATTAACGACTTTGTAGAAATTAAATTTCTAACACACCAGGTTCATCTCCAAAAAACCCGAAAGCTAACTACTATATGTAAAGTTGTACGAAATGTGATGGAAAATTGAAACAGATCGAGTTGCCAAAATCTACCTACGAACAAAAACTTAAAATAGAAATGAAAATAGACTGGCACATATTCTGGCTTCTTCATTTCATCTCTTTATACTTATGGTGCATATCGTAAAGTCGTGCAGGGCATTCTTATGAATTCTCCGGAGCGATATTATTTTGGGGGAGATAGGACAAAACCCGTAAAGAAAAGCGACCCGCCAATCTTTTTTCAAGTTTCTTATCTAAGTCATAATGCAGAAGTTGTAAAAAATTGCATTTGATAATCAACTATGGCTATTAAGACCGGTTATCATGGAAAGAGGAAATTTATGCTTAAGCACATTGACACGTGCCATTGTTTTTTCCCGAAAGATAAGTAAATTTAAAACGAAAGAAGTCAAACATTATACATCTCTGACGGAGAGTAGTCAAGTTATATTTTCCTTTTAATTGTCTACAGATGCCACTTGTTATGTGTCTCAGTCTTTGTGAATATAAGTGGGGTTCGGCAAAAACTATTTTTTCCTGTTGAACGTGGCTCTTTTCTTTACTCAGTTTATTTTGTAAATTTTACTCTTTCTGTATATGTATCAGCGAAGAGAATGAAAGTGATATATGAAATAAGATTGCACTCATAAATGAATCGAGCGATAGAAAATGATTGGCAGTTTTCCACTCACCTTTGCCAAACATCAAGCAAGTCATCACAAGCTACGAATATGAAAAATGCGAAAAATTCCATGTTGGCTTCAAGATTACGGTCTTCTATTTCTATCCCCACGTATGCCACAATTTTTAGGTCGATCACCAGCTCCCAGCAGTGGCCCTAGGAGCCCAAACCGACCTATTGCCTATTTTTATGAAGAAAGCGTCTTATGGAAATATATTAAATACATTATTTTGTCACTTTTATTCTTTCTGTATCAGCGAAGAGAATGAAAGTGATATATGAAATAAAATTGCACTCAAATGAATCGAACGATGGAAAATACATGAAACAAAGCGTTCAGCAGCTGTCAGTTCTATGTGGACATTAGCGCAAATGACCCAAATGGTTGTTTTCCGCTATGCTCACTCCATATTCTTAGGATAACAGATGCCTAAACGTTGAAGTTCTATTGGACTTTTAATCCAAATACTTTCAAAATTTGAAAGATCAAAAAATGCATCCCGTGCATTTTTCATTCATTCCTACCATAAGATAAACACCTCGCAAGTTTTATCGCGCTCGAATGTTTGACTTACAATTATTTTTTAACCAACTTTGGCAATAATAAACATAAAATTAACAGAAAAGTCATGATCCTGTTTCAAATATTCTGTACTTTGTCTGTTTTTGGATTTGAAAAGACGAAAGTGACTCTTTTTCATCCTTAGCTAGCAAAATATGAAACTCTCTCCCAGACACTTACAAAACATTCAATTTCTAGTATTCAAGCAGGAGATCCTCAGATTTGAAGCTTTTCCACAGTAGATCTACAAGTTATATTTCTCTCTGCATGCATAATGTTGTATATAGTTTATAAATAACATTGGAATTGTGATATAGCATATTTTTATTTTATTTTAGCTTATTTTCTCGAAGATATTAGCTCTTCAGCTACACTGTGAATTTCGAGCATAAATAAAGTATATTTATGTATGTATAGGAGAGGATATTAAATAACGGAAAGTGAAAAAAAAATATTGTATACTGCCCGACCCATTATGTTCGTTGAGGGCAGTGTGGATTTAAGACCTTTCGTCCATCAGCTCGCGAAAAAGTTTTTGTCGACTTATTACTCTTTTAGTTTTAATTCAGTCCATCCTCATCGTGGCCAGAGGCCCTCAATGCTGTTCGCCCTTTGCCTTCTCCTCAGCTCTTCCCAGCCGCTGACTTCTCTTTCCCCCAATTTGTTTTTTTTCAATTTCCAGGGATGAGATTAATAGCAGATTTTATTGCGACATAGGGTGTGCGACAATATCCTTTCCTCACGGCCTTTTTCTAACTAAACGACCCTTTTTTTCAATTTTCCCGTGACAACTCACCCACGAAGTTTCCTCACGACAGTTTAATCGTGTCATGTAACCCGCGAAAATTGGTTATACGTTTTCCTGTAAAACTTGAACTTAAAATACAAACAATAGAAAATAATGGGACCATTATTTTATCTTAATGAGAGAGATTAATCAAAGGGACTATTTTTTTACCCTGTTCTGACCCTATTATTTTGTTAACGTTTGCTAGCAATGTACAGGACGCGTGTCATGTAAGAAGTTTGTAGAGGGCCTTGCCCATCATAGAGTCTCTGTGGCTCAGTGGCAGAGCATCGGAGCGCGAGATTTGAGGTTGGATCCTCATGGGGAATCAGACTTTTCCTTTGTCTCAAGCTCGTGACAAGGCGAAAACACATATTTCCCTGTGTCTTTACCGAACCCAAAATATTACCATCTTTCTTCTACTATTTACAAAACATTAAGCTAACGACATTTCTGATCTCAGCAGTTTGCGGGACGCGTATTATGCTTGAACTTCGAAGTGGACCTTGCTCACCATAGAGCTTCTGTAGCTCAGTGGTAGAGCATCGAAGCGCGGAGTTCGAAGCTTTGAGCTGCGATTTCAAATGGGGTTCCAGAATTTTTTCTCTGTCCTACGCACGTGAAAAGAGAAAAAACCTCTTCCTCTATTTCTTTAGCGAGCTCAAGAACTTACCATCTTTCTTATTCAATTTGTTACCCTATGTATATTTTCTAAATTACTCAGCTCAAAAGGTTTATGGATAAGGTGTTGCACTGAGGAGAAACCCGAGTATCCGAGTACCAAGTAGGGGGTAAGTTCCTTAAGAAACTGTGGTGCTACGTCGGTGGGAGAGTGCAACAGGGTAATTTAGTATTATCAACTGTGTTGATAACGTTAATTGGCCACCGTAAAGAGTTTTAAAGCCGGCATTTAGAGGGTACGCCTTTTTTCAGAGCGAACAGCGAAGGGCTGAAGCTCGAAATGTAACAAATTATTCTCGGAAATCAATGCCAGTTTTGTTTTCCAACAAGTGTTAAGGGCAGCAAATTGATCGTTAAAATTAAAAAAGGGCGAGTGCTCGTAAAACTGAGAACACTTTGAGATATGCTACAGAAGAAAGTAAAGGTAGAATTTGAATTTATAACTCGCCAGGTTCATTTTCAAATATTCCATAAACCTTGAAGCCAACCATAATATGAAAAGGTGCAAAGGAAAATGAAAATAGACCAGCATATATTCAACTTCCTTAATTTCATCTCTATATACTCAGGGTGCATATCGTAAAATCCCACAAGTCATTGTTTTGAATTCTCGTTTCCAAGCCAGGCTTTTATCAGGACAAGCATTCTTTTCCTTCATTCTCAGTTGAATCGAAGAGAGTGACGTCACTAATGGTGGAGTATTTTTTTTAAACTGATGTCATAATTACATGTATTCATATCGCTGAATCAAGCAAAGGTTTAAGTATAGTTGAGTTGGTTGAACACCGTTTTATAATGTCGAATATCATCTCTACAACAAAAGGCTTCTGTTTGAACTTGTGAAGTCGAATTTAACCGCAACAATGGCCCATTTCTTGAATACGAATAACATGTAGGAAAACAAGCTTTTCTTGGTCATAGTCTGGGATTTATTTGCGACATACACGGGGTAGTACAAAACTTGTATTTCAGTTTAAATCTTTCCTCAGTTTCGTTTTTGTTTAAAAAGAAAGTTAAAAAGTAATTTGAGAGGGAATCCGGAATCTAGCACCTGGAATCCGGAATCCTCAGCGTGGAATCCAGAATCCAATACTGCCCTGGATTACCTCACATGGGGTGAAAGCCAGCTGGGAGCTGGTCAATATGTTGGGTCCAAACAAACCATCCAAGTGATGAATAATGATGGTAGATATACGAAAATCATATTTCATATATATGGATGGTTTATTTGGACCCAACATATTGAATCTTTCATGTCTTATTTCAACTACTGGCTCAGTAGTATTCATAGCGAGGATCTCTTTGAAACGTACGAGTTGTATAAGTAACAAAACAAAACATAGCAGTTTCGCCTCTCTCTCCTCCATGACCAGTCATAACCATTATAATGTCCTCAAATGTTTTTGTTCCTTTAGCTGCTTTATTTTAGCACTAACTATTCTGTAGAGTTGTAATCGGACAGTGCAATGGGACAGTCGACTGTAATTGGACACCTGTAATCGGACAGTTAAAGCAACGAATCACATTAAGTCCGCTCCTCCAAATCCCCCAAACACAGAGTTGATTATAATAACCGTAGCAACAGCCATTTACTCTACTTAACAGTGTCTCTAACGAAGATGTTTTCTCAAGTAAATGTACAAGCCTTTGTGTTTTTGCTAATTCTGTGTGATTTCTTGAAAAGATCTTTCCTATTAAATAATTGCCTAAAGGGAAAATTGATCAACGAACCTGTTTCTGTCCGAAATTTGTCTCGATAAACTCAAGAGGAGAGCTCAGATAAAAAGTTGAGATTATTGTCCAATCAAACCTAGATAATAAAAATAATAATAATACATTTCAAAGGTACCGGAAGGCGGTTGATGTCTCACTAGAGGATTACGTACATGCACAGATAATTTGAATAGCAGGCGATAAGAGGGTTTGGCCCTCGGGAAAGTCAACGCAGAATTTCTAAAGCGCAACAAAGACACGTAAACCTCTGATTATTTAGACGTGCTATTTTTCTAGGCTCATTGTCAGTGTTAACTAAAGCAACCAGAGTAACAGATCACACGTTCTCTGTTACCGGTCAAACACACACATATAAGTAAGCCTGAAAAGGTTATTAAATTAGGTTTTAATTGGTCTTCATTTCGAACGTCTTTCTGCTGCTGTTTTGTTTTTTGTTGGAATGGCTTTGAAAGAGCAACTGGCGTAGGCATCATTGAGATTTTACCCATTTCATCCAAAACGCTTCCTACCTTTTAAGGTATGATTTAATCGAAATAAGTAACACTATACTCATACAATTTAAACTACTTTATCAAACAACGTGGAATAATTCTTTCTCGGGAGCTACTCCTGTAGGCTATACAATAATTGTCCTTTAAAAACCTACTTAAGCCCATAAAAGACTATAACTTAGCTCTTTACTGACACCAAAGACTCACTATTGCCTCAAATCTCCTCAAAATACGCAATCTTTGAACTATATCACAGTACTGAGCTATCTTTTGGTAGAGCTTCCTAGATATTCGGTCTTTTCCGACAAAAGAAACTAGTGCTCCCAGCTGACTGAGTCCTTATACACATTCCCAACGTATTTCAAAATATTCCGGAATTCAAAGCTTACAACACAACCATTGTGGTAGACTATATATCATGATTACATAGCCTAATAGACTGTTATAGTTTCCATGTCATGTCATCAGAAAGTTTGAGTTTCATACTCAAGCATTGATGATCAGTGTCATAGTGACTAGGAATTCTAGAAATTATTTTCAAACTCTATCCGTAACACACATAACACGATTTAAAATCCTTGTAAATGATGATGCTAATAAAAGCATGACTGAACATAGTAAACAACTTGCATATTATCACGCACCGCCGTGACCCATCGCGGAAGGGTTTTCCACAGAATAACAACTGCATGTAGAGAGGCGTGGGTATCAAAATCTGCTTTAGTTTCTAACGACGTGAATAAACATCAAGAGTTCAAACCGTTTAGTAATAAGCAAAATACAGTGCTCAAATATGTGATTAAAACTTACTTTGTGAAACACTTCGATTGGAACAGATTGAGATGATACTAAGATTATTTTGAAGCTCACTAATGCCCATAGTTGTTCTAATACTCGGGAAAACAACAATTGTTCGGTAGACTCTGATGATGATTTCCGCTGACGTTATGGAAACGTCAGTCACTACTACTGACTACCTTCAGTCACATCGTTATAGGAGTACTCTTACTTGGAAGATCAAACCACGCTGTCCAATGGTACTCTTGTGTATAAACTACTCACTGTTTAACACTAACCATAAAAAGTGGATATTGCCTCGGTTGTACATTATATATATGTTTCAATAAATCGATTTGTGAATCCTTTCACTGTGCGGAATGACTTGCTTGTAGCATTCAGTCTGTGCTGCAGTAGCACAGGTCACAAGCAGGTACCTTTTGTAGTTGGTATATAAAGTAAGATCCACAGTCTTTCAAGTGTATTTTACTTGCTTTCTTGCAACAATCTCCACCTCTAGTGAAGCAGACCCTGGAGGAAACTTCACCATCTGCAGGGGGGTGACCACCTTTCAGCCAGCCTGAGAGGACCGCACCACATCTATTATCCGGTACGCACTGTGTTGGCATTTTTGTTCCTGCATCTCCCACGAAACGATACCATTTCCCGAATATTATGGATGAGGAATCGTCGTCACATTTTTCTCCACTGTAGGGTGTGTTGTAAGCACTCTTTCTGTCAGCATCGCTCAGGTTTCTGTAATTATGGCACGGATCGGCTAAAAAGTTGAATTTCGGTTAATGAGATGCTTTATATGTTTCTTTATGAGAAAGCTTAAAGAAAAAAAAAATTGTTAAATAATCTGCGGTGTTTTAAAAGGATTTCCCGCTCTGAGAAAAAGTTGTAACAGCACGCGTATGATACAGCGGTAATATTTTTACTTGTGTTTGATATCGCCAATCAGGACAATCAGCTGTGTCAGGTAAATAATTGAATGGTAAAGCGTTGACCGTTATTAATCTAGGGTCGCTCGTCGAGATTTTCTCGAATTATGGCTGCTAAAGGAACAAAAAAATTCGTATTTCTTACAGTGTCGTTCAAAGTTCCTAGAAGCGGAAGTAAACAAAATACGAAAGGAAAACCGAAAGTTACGTACTTGACCTGGGTAATGGTATTTCTCGCGGCTGAGAACGAAAATCAACAAATGGAAGGTTTGCCACCGGCCGATTTTGGTCGTGTTCATGAAAATATTTCTTTTTTCGGTAAGGAAAAAGTCAATAACTGAGAGTAATGTGAAAAGAAAGTTACGCCCTTTGTCTGTTTATGTAATGGTTCAACGCATTTTTTCTTCTTGACCCTTATCGCCGACGCACTTTGCGACTTTTTTTTCGCGGATTGTGTAACCTACAATTTCATTCCATAAAAAAAGTCGACTTTTCTTTTCAATAAAGACCTACTGGGTTATACGATAAAGAAAATAATAAATGGTTGCTTGCAGTCATGGAAAATCTCTTCTAGTGTTCAACTCAATATCAAGAGATTATAACAGTTTACATTCTCTTGCTCGATACCTCACGATAGAACAACACAAATACACAAGGAAATTTTTACAGTAACTTTATAACCATCCTTTGGTCTTTTACAAGCTAGAAGCTCAGTAGATTCTGTCATATCGGTAATTGTTAAAACTGTCTTTGTTTTGATGCTACTTTTCGACATAGCAAAAGTATGTTTGACAAAAATATTCACCAAAAAATAAATATTTCTTTGCCAGCTTCAATAATGACAGGTGTTTAAGTTAAGATCATAAAACAAAGGATTATGTTGACAGGTTCAATGCAGTTTTTCATCTTGACCTCTTATCGCCGACGCACTTTACGACTTTTTTTTCGCGGATTGTGAAACCTATTATATTATTCTTTAAAAAAAGTCGTCTTTCATTCTCAGTAAAGGCCTTTTGTGTTTATATGATGATCAAATTAATACATGGTTGCTTGCGGTCATGGAACTTCTCTTCTCTTGTTCAACTCGATACCAAGAGATTATAACAGTTTATATTCTCATGAGATAGCTAGTTGAACACTCGAGGAGTTGATCACTTGAGGACAAAATGACCGAGTTTCAAGGTGATAAATTGTCTAATTGTCTTGCAACGCAGCTGAATGGTGCGGCACTGTAGTCGAACGTGTCATGCAGGACTACTCTACATATTGTAGAGAAGAGATTAAATTTACCTGTGCAGATTTCTCCATTTCCAGTATATAGGTTTTCAGGCGATGAGTCGTTAGTGACTTGAGGGCCGATAAGTTGGTCGAGTTTTTGGGCCTTAATTTGGTGCAAATGTTTAAAAAGTTTAGAATTGGCATCCTGAATTTTGGCACGAATGGATTGTACTAAAACAGCTGGACAGATTTTGGAAAGTTGAGAGCGGCAATGTAGAATTTGTTCGGTGAGTTGGTTACGTTTTTGGCACATAGCTCTGATTGTGATTCTCATAATGTTACGTGAAAAAGAATTTTGGGCGCACTGAATTTGGTGACGATATTGATTCGAATGAGAAAAAGAAGATGTGTGAAAATTGGAGCGAAAACCCTTAGGAATAACTTTGGAATTAAGGCAACGTCCGATGAAATGGATGTGACTACAAAACCTAGTTTTGGCGAAAATGAGAACGGCTAAACGGAATGCTAGATCTTTACTAATAGGGGGGAAAGGAAAAAGATAACTTACGATTTCCTGGCGTAGCTCCTTGGTAAGTTTCTTCAAGCTTGGCATGGTCCGTAGCTGTGAGATCTGTAGATAGAAAAATTCTAAGGCAAGAGTTAGTGGTCGCAGCAAATAAATGACAAATGAATGAAGGGGTAAGTTTCTAAAGAAACTGTGGTGCTGCGTCGGTGGGAGAGTATAGAAGGTAATTTAGTGTTAACAACTGGGTTGAAAACGTAAATTAGCCACCGTAAAGAGTAAAAAAGCTGACGTTTCGAGCGTTAGCCCTTCGTCAGAGCGATTAGAAGAATTGTGGGTTGTGTATGGATTTATATGTAGAAAGTGGAGCTACGCCATTGGTGGGAATATGATGACGAAAAAACAGGAATAAATTAGTTGAATGAAAAGCGCTCGTTGATTCCGTGGGGATTAAGGGTGCCGATTTGAAATATAAATTTTTGTTCTAGTGTTTTACGGCTTTCCGAACTGCCTAGATGTAAGGAAAGGCCGCAAACTGCCATATGCTGTTTAGAATGATAAGGAAGATTAAAGTGTCTAGCGACTGGCTTGGATGCGTCCTTGTCATTTATTTCCACATCGCGAAGGTGTTCTCGGAATCGGTCACCCAGTCGTCTTCCTGTCTCGCCGATGTATAACTTATTGCAAT
Organism: Pocillopora damicornis; assembly: GCF_964200805.1. NCBI lineage: Eukaryota > Metazoa > Cnidaria > Anthozoa > Scleractinia > Pocilloporidae > Pocillopora > Pocillopora damicornis. The sequence goes on along the minus strand of NC_142670.1, from coordinate 21,787,861 downwards.
AAGTGCAAGTTATGCAGTAAATAACATTGGCGGAGGTACACGTAAAGTGATCAATGATCTTAATGGATCTTTTGGGTCCCGATATTTTCTGTACGTTGTGAATGAAAGGACAAGTTTTGCATCGTGAGCGAGCGCATTTAAAAGTTCCAGATTGGTCATTGGTTTGAAATGAACTCCTGACTAAAAAGTTGCCTATGTTTTTGTCACGTTTGAATGAAATAAGTGGGGGTTGCGAAAAGATAGTGCCAGTCTCTGAATCGTTTTGGAGTAATTTAAAATTTTTAAGAATGATAGATTTAACTGCGTGGTTGTGAGGGTGAAATGTAAGAGTAAATGGAATGCGATCCGTGTTCTCCTTCTCGGCCGTTTGTAGTGCTGCCTGTCGATCGATTTGTTGGGCACGGTGGTAGCCCGCTTGAACGACAGAAACAGGATAGCCGCGTTTATCGAAAAACTGGCACATTGCCTCTGATTTTTCGGAAAAATCAGAGTCGTCACTACATAAACGACGAAGTCTGAGAAACTGTGAAAAAGGTATGGAGTTCTTGACGTGTGATGGATGTGAGGATGAATACAACAAGTAACTATGTGAATCTGTAGGTTTGTAGTAAACACTAGTACATAAGCCGTTGCCTTCAATTGAAATTTTGATGTCTAGAAAAGCCAAAGAATTGTCGGAAATTTCCCAGGTATATTTAAGAGCCGGATGAAAGGAATTGACGGCGGTTATAAATTGAGTGAGCTCCTCTTTGGTAGAGGAGGTAGCGCCGATGCAATCGTCAATGTAGCGGCCGTAGAGTTGAGGTTTTGGGCCGTGGTATTGGCTAAAAAATTGATGTTCGATAAAACCTACAAAAAGATTGGCGTAGCTGGGTCCCATTTTAGTACCCATGGCCACGCCATTAGTTTGTTTGTAGTAGTTACCACCGAATGAAAAGCAATTGAGTGTGAGTACTAGTTCGGCCATACGGAGTAGTGTTTCAGAGCTAGGTTCCTTAACAGTGCGTTGATCGAAAAAATGTTTGAGGGCCCGGAGACCTTCGTCATTGGGAATGACAGTGTAAAGAGATGTTATATCCATGGTGAAAATAAGTTTGTTTTGGTCGAGGAAACTAAAGTCACGAAAAATTTCAAGTGCGTGTTGGCTGTCCTTAATGTAAGACGGTAGAGTTTTGACGATAGGTGCCATAATTTTGTCTAAATAGCTGGAAATAAGTTCAGTGGGACAACTGCAGGCAGAAACGATGGGTCGACCTGGGTTGTTAGATTTGTGGATTTTAGGTAAAAAGTAAATACACGAAGTTCTAGGAGTAGTAATGATGAGATTTTTAGCAGTGGCCGGCAATTCTTGTTTAGCTATGAGATCGTTAATCGTATTTTTGACAATGTTTTGGTTAATTAAAGTGAGATCTTTGTCGACTTTAGCATAAAAGGAGGTGTCAGAAAGTTGCCGCAAAGCTTCTTTTTGATAGAGGTCGGCCCGCCAAACAACAACTGCACCGCCTTTGTCGGCCGCCTTAATGACAATGTCTTTGCGTTTTTTTAGACTTTTTAGTGCCGACCACTCTTCCGAAGAAAGATTGGAAAATTTGGTGTTACGATGGAATTTAAGTTTGTTGATATCGTGGCGACATTTTTTGAGGAAAAAATCTAAAGATGAGAACTGGCCCTCTGGGGGAGTCCATTTAGACTTTCGAATCTGGAGTGTTTCGAAAGTATCTTTGTTAGAGGTGTTAGAATCATCCTCTTTGTCATGAAAAAAGGCTTTCAACTACCTCCTCTACCAAAGAGGAGCTCACTCAATTTATAACCGCCGTCAATTCCTTTCATCCGGCTCTTAAATATACCTGGGAAATTTCCGACAATTCTTTGGCTTTTCTAGACATCAAAATTTCAATTGAAGGCAACGGCTTATGTACTAGTGTTTACTACAAACCTACAGATTCACATAGTTACTTGTTGTATTCATCCTCACATCCATCACACGTCAAGAACTCCATACCTTTTTCACAGTTTCTCAGACTTCGTCGTTTATGTAGTGACGACTCTGATTTTTCCGAAAAATCAGAGGCAATGTGCCAGTTTTTCGATAAACGCGGCTATCCTGTTTCTGTCGTTCAAGCGGGCTACCACCGTGCCCAACAAATCGATCGACAGGCAGCACTACAAACGGCCGAGAAGGAGAACACGGATCGCATTCCATTTACTCTTACATTTCACCCTCACAACCACGCAGTTAAATCTATCATTCTTAAAAATTTTAAATTACTCCAAAACGATTCAGAGACTGGCACTATCTTTTCGCAACCCCCACTTATTTCATTCAAACGTGACAAAAACATAGGCAACTTTTTAGTCAGGAGTTCATTTCAAACCAATGACCAATCTGGAACTTTTAAATGCGCTCGCTCACGATGCAAAACTTGTCCTTTCATTCACAACGTACAGAAAATATCGGGACCCAAAAGATCCATTAAGATCATTGATCACTTTACGTGTACCTCCGCCAATGTTATTTACTGCATAACTTGCACTTATTGCAATAAGTTATACATCGGCGAGACAGGAAGACGACTGGGTGACCGATTCCGAGAACACCTTCGCGATGTGGAAATAAATGACAAGGACGCATCCAAGCCAGTCGCTAGACACTTTAATCTTCCTTATCATTCTAAACAGCATATGGCAGTTTGCGGCCTTTCCTTACATCTAGGCAGTTCGGAAAGCCGTAAAACACTAGAACAAAAATTTATATTTCAAATCGGCACCCTTAATCCCCACGGAATCAACGAGCGCTTTTCATTCAACTAATTTATTCCTGTTTTTTCGTCATCATATTCCCACCAATGGCGTAGCTCCACTTTCTACATATAAATCCATACACAACCCACAATTCTTCTAATCGCTCTGACGAAGGGCTAACGCTCGAAACGTCAGCTTTTTTACTCTTTACGGTGGCTAATTTACGTTTTCAGCCCAGTTGTTAACACTAAATTACCTTCTATACTCTCCCACCGACGCAGCACCACAGTTTCTTTAGAAACTTACCCCTTCTAACAAATAAAATGCTTGGGACAAGGCAAATTTGAGTGATGTTTTTAATTGCTTTTGTTGATGTCGCTGTCACCACTGTTATATTTTAAATTCCTAACTTTTTGTATAATAGGGCCCTAGATAAATATCTCCAGCCTTCCCCCTCCAAAAAACTGTTAAAAAAAGTAAAATAAGAACAAAACTTGGCAGCATCGAGCATCACTTGTCTTTTGTGAAGACACAAGGTTAGTAGGGAGTATTTTCCTGTGTTTTTGTTTCTCTCCTCTTATTATTTTAGGGAAGATGGAACCAAAGCCGTTAATAAGCTATCCGCAAATTTTCTTTTCAAATTCCTTCTCTACTTCATGATCGATGTCATGAAAAAAAAATCGTTTTTTCTTAATAAACCTTTTATCGCCTTCTTCATTTTAAAAGTCCTTGAAAATTCAGATTTTTCCTACTTGAGTTTACACGATTTCCTACGGTTATTTAGAAAGAGGAAATTTATGCTAATTTTCATTGAGACAAGCCATGTTTGTCTGGCATCACGCGGCAGATTCATATACCGGTTCAAGATGTTTCTATCGATGAATTTAGTATGCATTGGGAAATTCGACTTTTTCCAGGAAAGAGTAAATTAAAATAAAAAAAAAAAGTCAAACACTATATTTTTCAAACCAAAAATATCGAAATTATCAACAATTTAACGGTCGACAGATGCCACCTGTTTTTGAGGTGAGTAACTTTAAACTAATCCTTAAACATGTTTTTGCTAATAACTTTCTCTGAGACTTGCACAATAAGCGATTTTAACTTTTGATAGATAAGCTATGTTTATGGACGAATATACAACAAGAAAAATTTAACTATTCTTTACCATATATCAGCACTGTTCTTATGTAAAAACAATTTTTCTGAGACGATTAAGAGCGGTTAAAATGTGCTTCCATTCGATGCAAAAATATCAAATTCCCGCCTAATAAAACACAGGGAAATTGAACATAACATAGTGCCATGCTTGAATGTTATTTAGAGAGGAGAGATGGGGATGTAACCATTTTGAATAAAGTAATTCGAATTTGCCGAAGTTTTTGGTCCTTTTTGCATCCAAAATCCAATTTTCTTAATAAGAAACGATAAAAAAATGTTCGTTAAATACCTTTTGATTTTTCAAAAATTAGTTCCAATCATGGGTGGATGTAGAATGTCGATTTTTGACTTAGTCTTTGCTAATTGTTGTAACATTACCTCTTTTTGTTTCAGCAAAAGAGAATAAAGGAGATATATTAATAAGGTTGTACTCATAAGTGAATCCAAGGATAAAAAATGATTCTCTCTCTGCGACTCACCTTTTCCAAAAGTCAAGTCAGTGAATAACGCAGTCCATGTTATGAACATGAAAAATGAACAAATTCCATGCCTTCTTCAAGGTAACGGTTTTCTGTTTCTACCCCGCGCGTATGACACAAGTTTTAAGTTGATCACCAGCTCCCAGCAGTGGATTAAGCTTCCCAAATCGACCTGTTTTTATGAACAAACCGTATTATGAAAATAAATTTTAAAAAAAGCTTGCAGCTGTCAGTTCTATTTGGAAATTAATGCAAATGACGCGAATGGATGTTATCCGCTTCGCTCGATGGAGAGAATTGGGTCTCATAGCAATATCTTTACATGTTAACATGCGTATTAGACACCGAAATTAGTCCTTAGAACAACATTGTAAAAATTGCGATTACCTTCTTGATGAGGTCTAATTTACGGCGAAAAACCCTAGGGAAAGCAGGTACTGAGACGTTAAGTTGTCTTAGACTTTTTAATCCAAAAACTCTTATAATCAACTGTCAGGCAAGAAATTTGCACTATAACGGCATGATCTTCGTTTATAGGGTTTTCTACTGCTTCCGATTGGAAACAAACCTCTCAGCCTTCTGCCTCAAAACGCAGAACAAAGTTCGTGTAATCGTAATTTTTTTTTATTGAGTGATTAATAGAAGATTTTAATGCAACAATTTCTTTTACTCGCGGCTTTTTTCGTTCTCCGTCCGTGTGATATAATCATCCCCACAATTTGTGCACGATGAAACATTTAGCCTGCTTCACGCACTCTACGAGAATAAACAAAACGTTTTTCTCTATTGTTTAACATAGTAAATATTTTGTTCAAGAAAATAAAATTTAAGGATAATGATCTTGTTTCTTTCAAGTAGCCGCATGAAGATGTTTTTTTCGCCAAATGGTTGTGATACCCACATTTGGAAGCTCGGTAAATTTCATTTTCGTTTTATTTCAACTAAACGGAAATAGAGGAGTTAAGGTGGATATCATATCTTATCATGGGGTGAAAGTCAAACTCGTTTTTCATGCATTAATTACAGTCATCTCTTACCTTCCAAGATCCAACGTTCTTTGGTGCCCAACTTTAGTGTTATTGAGCCAAACGTGTTTCCTTTTATTACTGCCTGGTAGCTATGGTTACGATAGTAACTGTTGTTTTCAAGCCAAGATGATCATTAATATTAGAAATGAACTTCCCTCTTCCTGTTTGCGGACTATAAAATGTTATTATTAATTCCTTGAGTATCGCCTGTCACGCCAGGTGTAAACTCCATTATGATTATAGATCGTTTTTTGGTAATTCATGTCAAACAAACGCAATTTATTCGACCAGAGTATATATATAGTTAATCTATGTTAACGGGACTGGAAAGACAGAAGTGTTTTTTGTTGTCGTCCATAATTTTCTAAAACGTGTTTAGTTTCCTTGTATGATTCTTTATCTTATTTTCTACCATCAGTTTATACAATAATACAAGTTGAAAGACTTGAACGGCTACCCATGCTCTAGAAGTGTTTGCATGCGTAAATAGACACCAGGGTATATGGGATCCAAATATAGAAACTTTTTTACTTGGTGAAGAGCCAGTAAAATTGTGTTTTCGCTAAAAATTTGGGTTGAAATAGCCGTGACCAAAAGTTGCATTCGCAAAGCTTGAAATTTTGAGTGAGACATACACCCAGGGGTTGTTTAGTGCGATTGTAAAAGAACTCTTCGCGTCTCTGCGATGATTTGCAACTCCTGCGGTCTTGACCACTCAACACAGGAAGTATGTTTGATAGATAGTAATGAACTTTATTTTTCTATCATTTACCTTCCAAAAATATATTTTGAATTTCTTTAACTATCAAATAAACTATCAAAAATGTAAGGCAGTGTCCTAATTAAAATTTCCTCAATTGACCGACCGAAACTTTAAATAAGTTGACAAAATAAGGATGAATTTCCCACTTGAGAAATGTAATAAAATAAGAAAAAAGTTTCAAACTTTGCCATAAGCATGTTTTGCACTAATAGCAGGGTACATTGGGTTATTTTTCATTTCATCGAAAAACTTCGTACAAAGCTCCTTTCTTTTTTTCTGCAAATATTTATTACATGTAGTTTTCGCAGTGGCAAACAATAGCACCGTATCAATTCGGCTGTCGATTGTAAGTAACCAAAATTGACTTTTTTTTTTGGTATCATGTCCTGCTCTAGCAGACTGCAAGATTCCAGGCTTTATTTTCTGTTATCTATGAGGTAATATAATAATTTGCATCAACTCTAAATTCTGTAAAAAATGTAGCGACACAGATCTTAGGGCAAGTGCCAAACTGTACCACCCACTTTATTTCATCGAGCGAAATATTCTCTCGCTTGGCCCTCATACTTACCCCAAACGATACATGTGCGAAAGGATTTAAAGATAGTTTTCCTCTTTGAGATCCTCTGTAACAAGTCGTTTTATGTTCCCTCGCATTTATTAACGTCAAAATTAATTAAAGATGAGTTCTCCTGAGCTCTTTAATTTTGAACGAACAGAAAATCTTTCGTAAACGGGGGATCTTAAGCCACTGAAATTCCATGAATTTGCCAACCAACTTACGACCTACTCCTTGATACATCAGGAATGCACCAAGAGTGTCGAGGCAGAACTCCTAAGATACCTTATAATGATGGAGAACGATCCAGTGGTAGACAGCTGCTATACTTAACTCAGGGCCTTAGCGAGACGACGCTCTGAATGTTGATTTATGCGCAAACTTGATCTCAAGGATAATAGCAAATTGTTATTTGGAAAAGGAGTGCCGTAATTTATGATTGGACTCAGCCAAACCATCCAGTATCGGATCTGGCTTCCAAGACCTTCACTGGAATACTTTTTAAATTGCAAAAAAAGTTTCAGGTTTTCCTTGGTTAAATAAAATTGGTGCGGACTTAAGGTTAACGAGACCTGTGAGCCAACGTTCCCGACTAATTTTTCAGAGTGGGAGCCTTGCAAATCGTCTTCCATATATTTCAAGGTTCTTCTATTTCAAAATCATCACTTTTGCCGTAATTTGAACGGAATTCAAACGAGCTGCATGGCAGTCAAAGTTGAGGGATAAGACAAAAGGATTTGTGAAAGGAAATCTTTAGAAGTACAGAAATAAACAGGCATAGGTTTTGGCAAGTTGGATCTTTCAAATACAGAAGATTATTTCCATCAACGTTACTTTTCTTTAATGTAAATTGAACCCAAAGAGTGGGCTTCATCATTGTATTAAATTCTCTCTCATCGCCTTACGGAATTTCCTGTCTTTTCCAGTTTTACAATTTGTGACGTGCTTGGAACCGCCAGCACTGACTTTTTAGAATTTGGCTTATTTCTCTATTTATGGTAATGATGGAACTACAATTTCTACAAGGGGTGTCATTATAACATAAACAGATATCGTTGAGAAAAGGTTCACGAAGTAAACCCGTTGTAGGAAAATAAAAATTATGGATAATGATCCTGTTTATTTCGAGTACCGGAAAATGTTTTCTCGCCAAATGGTTGTGATACCCACATTTGGAAGCTCGGTAAATTTCATTTTCGTTTTATTTCAACTACACGGAGATAAAGGAGTTAAGGTGGATATTATATCTTATCATGGGGTAAAAGTCAAACTCGTTTTTCATGCATTAACTACAGTCATCTCTTACCTTCCAAGATCCAACGTTCTTTGGTGCCCAACTTTAGTGTTATTGAGCCAAACGTGTTTCCTTTTATTACTGCCTGGTAGCTATGGTTACGATAGAAACTGTTGTTTTCAAGCCAAGATGATCATTAATATTAGAAATGAACTTCCCTCTTCCTGTTTGGGCTCTTTGCACAAAAAGCTAAATTGGTAAAATACGCATCGAATAGTTTAACCTAATGCAACGGATTGACCGGAGTAATGCCTCTTGGATTATAACTGTTATTATTAATTGCTTGAAAGTATCGCCTGTCACACCAGGCGCAAAGGCATTATAATTATAGATCTAGCTTTATTCGATTACAGTATACAGACAAAGTTGATCTATGTTAATGGGACTGGAAAGACAGAAGTTTATTTTTCTATCATCCATGATTTTAGAAAACGTGTTTAGTTTCCTTGTATGATTCTTTATCTTATTTTCTACCATCAGTTTATACTATAATACAAGTTGGAAGACTTGAACGCATGCACTAGCATTAGCATGGTTTGCGTGCGTTCAGCCTTTTAAGTCTGGTCAAACAGGTGTTTTTCGATAATATCGCGCAATGACCCAATAGATACCAGGGTAGGTGAGATCCAAATATAGAAACTTCTTTACTCAGTGTAGACCCAGTAAAACCATTGCGTTTTCGCTAAAAATTTGGGTTGAAATGGCCGTGACCAAAAGTTGAACTTGCAAGGCTTGAAATTTTGGAGACCTTGCAACTCCGACCAATGTATTAAGACCTCTTTGCGTCTCTGCGATGATCTGCAACTCCTGCAGTCTTGACCACTCAACACAGAAAGTATGTTCGATAGAGAGTAAGGAGCTTTATTTCCCTATCAATTTTTCTCCAAAAATACATTTTGAATTTCTTTAACTATCGAACAAACTATCAGAAATGTAAGGCAGTGTGTTGATTGAAAGTTCCTCGATTTACCGATGGAAACTTTAAAGAAGTTGACAAAATAAGGACTTCTCTCTTGAGAAATGTAATAAAACAAGGAAAAAGTTTCAAACTTTTCCATAAGCATTTTTGATATATTAGCAGAGTTTGTTGGGTTATTTTTCACTTCATCAAAATGCCCCATTCAAAGCTCCTTTCTTCTTTTCTGCAAAATTTTAGTGTTGTTTTCGCTGTGGCAAACAATAGCGCCGTATCAATTCGGCTGTCGATTGTAAATAATCAAAATGGATTTTTTTTCTTAGTATCATTTCCGGTTCTAGCAAACTGCAAGATTCCAGGCTTTATTTTCCTCTTATCTATGAGGTAATATAGGAATTTACATCTACTCTAAATTCTGTGAAAATTTTAGCAACACACATCTTAGGGCTAGTGCCAAACTGTGCCGTCCGAACCTAACCACTGCGAACTATAGTCTCCTCCGAGTGCGAGAGAGCGTACCCATATTTGCACATTTAATAGGGCGCATCCAGCGAGCCCAGGTTCGGTTGATAAATCTCCGAATGTGAGTTAAGGTCTCCCTCAAAATCCCTGTCTAAATCCTCTCGGCGTATTTAAAAAAAAATGGTGATCTTTGATTTCGTTTTAGGCCATTAAAGCAAAGTTTTGCCTGCAAAACAGAAAATATAGCTAATGACCGTGAATATATGAAAATCATGCATGGGAACTGCGGATTAATAAATGAATATGAAAAAGATCTTCGCCGCAGTGAGCACTACTTAAGTAGTAGTGAAAATAAAGCCTGAAAAGTTCAGGCCATACGAGATTTGAATCCATGGACTTTGGAATACCGCTGCAGTGCTCTACCAACAGAGCTAATGTGATTTTCATATATTCACTTCACGGGTTTATTACGAAGCGACATTATGACAAGCTCCCAATTCTCAATGCGCAATTCATATATATGACTTTCATGTATTCACAGTCATCGTTCATCACTTCACTGGTTTATTATGAGGCTAAGATAACGACCAGCCCTCAGCGGTCTTGCCAGCTTTGTTGGTATAGCACTGTATTGGTGTCGCAGAGGTCATGGGTTCAAATCCCTTCCAGGCTTAGCAAAAATCGTAGAAACTTACTGTATTGTGTAGCTTGTGCTTGTGTGAAAACGGATTAACAGATTCTGAAAGGTCCATTACATTTACTTTGATGTTCAATCACTGCAGAACACTCTTTGAAAATGGTTCGTGTGAAATTAATGTACATTTTCCATGCGTTGTACGAACGGCAAACGCAGGAAATCATTACGTTTTCCTGCATTTACACACATTAACCTTCAAGGAAAATGTGCGTTTTCAGCCGCAAACTCCGGTGAATACGTTGCTGTACACTGGAAAAAGGCCAATGAACAAAAGAAAATAAGCTATTTGCGGTGCGTTAACCGAGCGGTTAACGCCGGAAAATGATTTGTTTACCTGCATTTACCGCGGGGGAAAACTACCGTATAATGAAACGAAAACTGGGATTCACCGATGGGAAAACGCAAAGAAAACGTTGGATTTTCCGTACGCAAAACGTGTGTAAACGTTTATAAAATGCTGCGTTTTCCGTGAATTCAATCTTCTTGTTCGATACGGTAAACGCTAGTTTTTTGCCGTGAATTATTGACTAGGCGCTGTACAATCTTCGTCAAGCTAGTTTGAATTCGCCAAGCATCTCTACAAAATTTATCAAGTTAATCCTCGGAATTGATCAACCTCTATCAGTTTTCTTTGATTAACCCAACTATGATTTAACCATATTCTGATAGGTTTTTTTTAGTTTTATAAAGAAACCAGCCAATGTTCTGCGTCAGTAGCTCGATCTGTTTTCAACTTTCTTCTTGGACATGGGAAAAAAATGAAATGAAGGGAATCGTGAATAACATTTCCCCATTCAACTCACAGTGACATTTGAAGATTTCTTTTTCATGCTGTAATCGTCTTTTTTATTATTCGAACGAGGGCAGTTTTTTTGTAATAACAGCTCTCCTACTGAGCTCAAATAGATATTATTCTACCAGAAAAAAAAAAAGCCAAACAAACAAACATAAAATTTTTTTCAGCGAGAAACTGCAATAAACGCAGTTTACTTTTGATGCTAAATCTAACATTACAACAAAATCTACTGATAAGTTTCTTAACCTTTTAAAAGTGTTATTTACAACATGTGCTAACTAAAATCAGCTTGAAGTACTTGTCTATCCATGTTTTCTTGAGTTTAAAATAAAATTCAAGTTGAAAATATGACTAGATAGTTAACCAATGTGACGTCTAATTTTAGAATGATCAAACCTCGGTGTATATCATCACAAAATTCTAGGCATTGCGAAATTGACGTGTCCAATTGCTGAAATGAGCTCTATCGCGACACTTCGTGACTGCCATGTTCAAAGTATCAAATTCTGAATCAAACTAACGTATGAGCGATCCATTTTGATAAATCCTGTTGGTTTGTGAAAAATTGAAATGGTGTGAATCTGTTTAACCTATTTGGTTTCTTACTCCGCCTCTGGAAAATCGTTTGAAACTTTGAAGTTCTGAAACGGGAATAAAACGTCCAATTATAAAATTTTCTCTATAGATGTGTTCGGATTTGACGGCAGTGTGACCGAGTGGCCAGGGCGCGTTGGACTTGTAATCTGTTGGTCCCGGGTTCAGACCCCCACCATGCTACTCTCTGGATTTTTTTTCGTTTGCCTAGTGTTCAACTTTGTGGCTGCGCTTTGTTTATCGCCAACCTCAATTATTTTTCCATCTCTTACAACGTATCACCCTTATTAGACACTTTCGTCGTCGACTGATGAGGAGAACCACCTGCCTAGGGTCCATAAATATTGCGTAAAATTGGAAACGTGATATAGGTAACTTGTGTCCTGTATTACAGCTATCTAATTCTTGTAAAGAGTCTTACTTCTTATTTTGCTAGTAGTCATGCTAAATGGTGATCCTGCTTGTCCAGAATATCAATATTTGTTATTTTTTCCTTTCGTTTTCATTGTTTCAATTTTTTAAATCTTTTTTTTTCGTTCCTTATTCTGGTTGCAAACATATCCTACACATTATTACGTATGAGATTTGTTATCATCACAATTTAACAGAACGCAGCCAGTGTACAAAATCTACTGAAGTAATGAAAATAACCGGTACGATGAAATTCTACTGAAGCATTCTTGATTGCACATTTTATGAGGATGTCATCAACGTAGAAAATCTGCCCAAGTAATTTTAAAATATCATTAAAGTTATTATGACGAAAAGAGGACTGCGTAAAATCTCCGAAAAAAATGTACCTTAGGATCAATGTAAATACTGCTATGATTTCTATGTAAATACCCAACAGAAATCTCTGTTGGGTATTTACAACCGGTAGGACGGTTACTAAAGCAGACCTTTCTGAGAACCTCATCATCTTCCACTGTAGGATGAGCACCATCCAACCTGCTTGACCGGTCTGTATCACATCTATATGCTAGCACACGCGTTGTTGGCATTTTTGTTACTGCAGCTCCCACAAAACGAAACCATCCCTCAAGAAGTTGGTTGTCACCCAACACTAGTCCAGATTTGGGCGTTTTGTTACTCCTGCTTTTATTGGCTTCGCTCAGTTCTTTATAAGTATTACACGGATCGGCTACAAAGTTAAAGATGATTGTGGTAATTAGAATAAATGGTTAACTTGTCTCATAATTTTAGCAGTTTAGCGACCAAAACCGAACCTTTCATTTTACAAGAACAACTCATAGTTTTTAAGCGTTAAGGTCAAGAAGTACTTGTGTGGGACATTTTCAGTCAACGACGCTAAAAAGATCAATATGTGTAATTACATTTTATTAGCGATGGATAGCAGTATCCGATTCCATTAAATTTTATTATTTTGGTTACACAGGAGTTCGCTATATTTAGACGCGCAGTCAATACTAATAACGTCACCGGTTACTGAAATTTTGTTTGAATGCAGACTTTACTTATATTTAATTTTTCTTTTCATCTTCATTTTTGTTGCTTGACGCATTTATGAAATTTTACACCTTCTTTTAGCTCCAAGATTCAAAGCCAAACTTGCGATTTCGTTCCAGACTGTTGTCTGTCATTAATGTAACGTCCATCCAAAGGCAGAAGAAACAAACAAAAAGTATCAGAATTCTGAGTTTCGAAAAATGACCTTAAAGGTTTTGTAATGATTAAAAACAGTGTAAAACAAATCATCAAGGATTTGATTTTCTACCAAAGGCAACATGCCCTGCATTGAAGTAAGACTTTTCCCACCAGCTCAGGTGAGACTTTTCTTACTTTAAGGAAAGCGAACAACTACCTGTGCAGCTTTGTCCATTTTCAGTATATTCAGGCTGACATTGACAATCGTGTGATCCCACGGTGTTTATACAGGTAGCACTTAAGCGACAAGAATGACTTCGTTCACATTCATCAATATCTAAGAAATTACAGATAGAAGGAGATTTAATAATTATACAAACGTCCCTGTACATAAGCCGTTACCGTGTTAAAGATTGCAACTATGGCTGTAGTCAACCCTTTGCTGGATTGTGAGAACAAGAGATTGTCTCAAATGTAGAAAACAAGTTATCTGTGAAAAAGGCTAGCACTACGAAAGTTTTAGTCGGGTAACTGCCTTCCTATACGTTACAAAAATTAAATCCTGGCTTTCCATGATATCAAAAAAACGACAACAATCTGGGATTATTGACTGTACCTTTACGATTGCGTCCATCTCCAGTATATCCAGGTTTGCATGTGCAATTGTGTGATTAGTATGAGTTATTACAAGTAGCGTTTACGTGATATTTGCCAGGATATGTTTTGCATTCGTCAATATTTGTCAAAAGAAACGAGAAAAAGAGAAAAGAATGAAAATGGGATTTGGTTTTCATTCGGGAGCCATACATGTACATGTGTGAAAACCCAGAACGCTCGTTGGCAATTTTCTGGTTTCATGTAATTCTCTAGTAGAACCTGAAAGTCAAACCGTTATTTTGAAATTTTTTCACGTTGGTACAGCAAATATACCTAAAGCATACAGTATAAACTGCTCTTATTTTGCCACGGGAGTAAAAACCACGATATATAAACAACGAAAGAAAGAACGAACTGAGAGAAATCATCCCTTACTTCGTCAGAGAGAATGACGAAGGGCTAACGGTTAAAAATAAAATGTGAACGGTGGCCAATTTACATTAGTAACCCATTTGATAATACTTAATTACCTTATTACCCCCCTTTCTTTCCGTTGGGCATCATTTAGTTCTGGAGGAAAATTGAAAACCTACGAGTAGAACGGAAATGACAAAGTATTCTCAGAAATCAATGTAAGCTTTGTTTTCCAGGAGGTGTTTAAGGCAGCAAATTGATCGTTCAAATTAAAAAGGGCGAATGCTCGCAGAACCGATAAGACTTTGAGGTATCCTACATAAGAAAATAGAGGTGGAATTTGATTTTATATCTCGCCAGGTTTTTTCTCAAATATTCCATGAACCCGGAAGCCAACCATTGTAAGAAAAGGTGCAAGGGGAAAATAAAAATAGACCAGCATATGTTCAAGTCTCTTTATTTCATCTCTATATAATTAGAGTGCACATCATAAAATCGCACAAGTCGTTTTTATGAATTTTCGTTACCAGGCCAGGCTTTTACCAGGACAAGCATTCTTTTCCTTTATCTTGAATCGAAGAGAGTGACGTCACTAATGATAGAGTATTTTTTTTTTCACTGATGTCATAATTACATGTGTTCACATCGCTGAATCAAACCGTAGATTATTATAAATGATAATGATAAAGATATTTATACAGCGCTAAATCCTCTAATATTGTCTATGGCACTTGATATTAAGGTCATTAAAAAGCTAAAAGAAAAAAAGGAAAGGAAAAAAAATATACCTATGTAGGAATAAATGAATTTAAAACTTCTAAGATAATTAAACAAATTTATCATAAAAAAAAAAAATTCAAAAAGTTTTAAGCTTTTTTAAAAGGATAGGTTTTTAAATGTCTTTTAAAACTATTTATTGAAGAACTAGATCTTATTCCAAGAGGGATCGAGTTTCATAGTCCTGGTGCCGCCACAACAAACGTTCTCTCTCCGCAAGTCTTTAGTCTCGCTTTCGGAGTCGCCATAGGGTATTGAGAAGAGGGCCTTAATGTCCCTTTAGAGGTGTGATAATCAAGTAAGTTACAAATTTGGCACGGCACTGTTCCAGTGATAGCCTTGTAGAGCAGTGAGAGAATTTTATAAATTATACAGTGACGGACAAGAAGCCAGTGAAGCTTTTTATAGGATAGGGGTCATGCGATCAAATTTCCTAGTACGTGTAACAATTCAAGCTGCTTTATTTTAAACGGATTGTAATTCGTAATCTTGAAAGTGGATGCTGAGGCAGACCCCATAGCAGTAAGTTGCAGTTATCTAATATTGAAGTAATAAAGGCATGAAGAACAATTATGGCACTCTCTTCTTCAATGTACTTTCTCATTTTGCAAACGTACAAACCATACACTGCAACACACGTTTTTTCGTACCCATTATCGCCATTTTTGGTTCGTCTCCACCGTCAGCGGGATAGGCAAATTATTAAAGAGCAGTTGTAGCGACTCGGTTGTGGCCCAAGGCAGGCTGGAAAACTTGTAGTCCCAATAATCTGATAAGAAATCACTCTTTAGGAGAAGAAGATTACGGTTTTTGTCAGTTATAAACGTGGCCATTTTGTTGGGAGTGAAAATGTTCCAAAGGCATCCCCATTTGAATTGATAGCTTGGGTTCAATGAATGCCTAGGTCGCATAACCAGATTTGTGCATTAATTTGAATTTAAGGATGTTACCCGCTTTGGAAGTTTTAAAGAAACCATACCAATCATCTCTTGTTCCAAAGCAAACTGTAGATGGCGTCAACTCCATCCATCTTATTGTTTGGAAAAGAACCAGCACTTATGTGATGAATTGATTTTGAACAAAAAATGTGAGTTGAATAACAAGAATACACATGTAGACAGCCAGCCGCTCAGTCAAGCAGATGGATAGGAAAGCAGGAGGGACAAAAGGGGATTCAGACATCTGGAGGAGTAGGCGGATGGCTGAATAGGACTGACAGTTGGATTCATGGAGAGATAACTTAAAGGGTGAGGTAGAGTTTTTCATAAAAGTATTTCACCTAATTAAAAATGCTTTTTTACCTACCGTTTCTTTCTTCGCATTTGGTGCCCACGTATTCAGGTCGGCAAAGACATTTATAACCTTTGAATAAAAGGGGTAAGTTTCTAAAGAAACTGTGATGCTGCATCGGTGGGAGAGTATAGCAGGTAATTTAGTGTTAACAACTGAATTGAAAACGTAAATTAGCCACCGTAAAGGGTAAAAAAGCTGACGAAAAAGGTATGGAGTTCTTCCATCATCCATCATCCATCATCCATCACAATAAAGAACTCCATACCTTTTTCACAGTTTCTCAGACTTCGTCGTTTATGTAGTGACAACTCTGATTTTTCCGAAAAATCAGAGGCAATATGCCAGTTTTTCGATAAACGTGGCCATGCTGTCTCTGTCGTTGAAGCGGGCCACCACCGTGCCCAACAAATTAATCGACAGTCAGCACTACAAACGGCTGAGAAGGATAACACTGACCAAATTCCGGGTAATAAACGACAATGGAACTTAACTTAACAGTGTAATACGTGCATGTTATTGAAAGAACAGAGTTGGGAATGTAGGATTTTTCAATTGGCGTAATTCGTAGTTGTCGAAGTAGTTTGTGTTTTGCGTCTCATATCCTTTCTGAGTAGGATACGCTTACAAATCTTCGTTAAATACCCTTTAATTTTACAAATGAGTTCCAATCATGGGTGAATGTTGAACGTGGCTATTTACCTTACTAAGTTTATTTTGGAACTTCTATTGCTTCTGTATATGTATCAGCGAAGAGAATGAAAGTGATATATGAAATAAGATTGCACTTATAAATGAATCGAAAGACGGAAAATGATTGACAGTTTTCCAATCACCTTTGCCAAGCGTTAAGCAAGTCAACTCAAGATTACGGTCTTCTATTTCTATCCCCACGTATACCACGAGTTTGAAGTCGATCACCAGCTCCCATGCCCCAGCAGTGGACTAAGCAGCCCAAACCGACCTATTGTTATGAAGGAAAACATATTATGAAAGTGCATTAAACAAAGCTTTCAGCAGCTGTCAGTTTTATGTGGACATTAACGCAAATTACCCAAATAATTGTTTTCCGATTTGCTCAATGAAAAGGAATAAGGCCTCTTAGGAATATCATTCCATATTCTTAGGATTAACAGACACTTAAAGGTTCAAGTTCCATTGAACTTTTTGATCCAAGTACTTTTAAAATTTAAAAGATCAAAAAATGCATCCAGCACATTTTTCATTCATTCCTACCAAAAGATAAACACCTCGCAAAACTTTTTGCGTTCGAATGTTTGACGTGTAATTATTTTGCTATCAACTTTGGCAATAATAAACATGAAATTAACAGAAAAGTCATGAACCTGTTTCAATTATTTTGTAATTTGTCAGTTTTTGGAGTTAAAAAGACGCACGTGATGTTATTTTCATCAAACCTTGCACCTAAATCGTTTGAAAGAGTTGATAGTTAGCTTTAATTGAAAAGATCTTTAGCGGTCGACTATCTCCAGCCAGTAAGTGTCCTTAAACTGATGAAAAATGTTTTTATTCCTTGGAAACTGATGGCCGACTTTTGCACGATGAGCCAATAACAGACGGATCCTCCCTCGGTGTAAACATTTTTAAGAAGGCCGCATAACCTGTTCTCCTTTGCCTTTATCATCCTTCTTTAGAAAAAAAAAAAAGACTTTATCAAGGATTTACTCATTTGCAGTTTAATTTTTCGAAGCATTTAAAATGCCTTACCGATCGTCGACTAAAAGGTGTACTTTTAGCCCCGAAGATTCGACGACAACGTAACCAAAAGGTACATGAATTAGGAAATCAGGAAATCTGGTCTGCTTTCCTTACTTAGAGCGCGTGGCAATGGAATATAACGCCTATATCTGTTGTGCTTAAATTTTCATCTGTGATTCAAGTTTTTTGATCGTTAGCCCTGTATACACTTGGCCGAATGAGCTGCACCCTTCAAAAACACTCTTTTAACCCAATTTAATCGTGAGCTATGAAAAGTGCTTCATAGGATTCCCACTTGGTTTCATTAATAAATGCGATCACTTACATTTTTTCGTGGAAAATGTGCTCGAAGCCCTTAAAAAAACATTCAAAGCAAAAGTCAACCAGAAAAAGGCAGTTTTTAAATCCATGTGGCGTTATGGTCTATAATATAATAAACGGGCCATCAAAACTGCTCTGTAATCTACTACCATACCTGAAAACAAAGAAAAACGATTCGATTACAACATATGCGAAGCGGTGAACGACAACAGTGCACTATCTGAAATTGATATGTGATAGATGTTGTGCTACAATGTCATTCATTTATTTTTTAAATGTTTGAGTTATTAATCTGGATAGGAAAGGATTTTGAATAACGGAAAGTGAATGAAAAATCGTGCACTCACCCACCCATTATGTTCGTTGAGGACAGCGTGGATTCAAGACCTTTCGTCCATCAATTCGCCAAAAAGGTTTTTGTCGAATTGGTACTCTTTTAGTCTAAAAAAAAATATGTTGGTGTTAATTTTGTGTTGCTATCTATATTACTATTTACCATAATTCAGTCCATCCTCATCGTGGCCAGAGGCCCCCAATGCTGTTTACCCTTTGCCTTCTCCTCAGCTTTTCCCACCGGCCCCTGTCTCTCCCCATCTCTTTTTTTCAATTTTCCCTCTTTGGGCACTATTGCGCAAAGGGATTAATTGCCTCACGCCACCCGACACACCTTTGTCTATTCTTTATTGTTTACAGTATTAGGTTTCAGTTTTGTTACAGCTCTCGTAGCGTGAACAGTGTTTTGTCAAGTGGCGTTGTTTTTCGTACGTTTATTGATTTCAATGGGTCGAACCAAGCGTTGTCCAGATTGTAAAATTCCCCAAGCCGAGCACAAGTTCGGGAAATTTGATAAACAGTGTCCCGGGCCGGTGCCAGATGATGAAGAAGAGTTAGCAGATGAAGACGACACCGCCCCCCCAAGCACAGGACGCTTCTCTGAACGATTCAACCATTCAAGCTACTTTGAATTCTTTGCTCGGTGCGGTCCAGTCGTTAACTACTGGTTTAGCAGAGGTTCAAGCAGATAATAAGAAGTTACGAGCCTTGGTGGAGAAGAAAAAGGCGATGGGAGGTCACAACGTGTCCACGCCCCCGCTTTCTGATGGCCATGATGTTGCTCCAGCATCACAACCTGTTTCTGCCGTTACTTTGCCCGAATTACGGGCTATGGCCCGCCTCTCCCGAAAAGCTGATCAACAAGTCGCCCAGCTTGGGTTAGCTGACTCCAGTGCGTCGACTAGTGATTCTGATGGTGACGACAGCGATCTGCAAAGTCCTCTTAGTACGAAGGCCAAGATAGCACACGCGCACGGCGGTAAGTCTCTCAAGTCTGGGAAAGAAGGCAACCAAGCCGTCCGCGAGCGCTTCTTCTTCTGCGAACCGTCCGATTCTGTTTTGTCGAGATTACCAAAGACAGACGTTCAAGTTTGAACAAGATCATTACGGTTTGCTCCGCGGCGAGAGGAAATGGCTCTGTCACATTTGTGCCAACTGTTGGGTCAAAGGACGTATACAAGCTTTGCACCCGGAGGGATCGAAGGAGTGCCCTCTTTCCACTAACTCCGGGGCAAAAAACTAGGTTCATCGAGCACCTTTGTTCATCCTACAAATTTTCCTGATGAAGGTGCTCTCTACAGTGATTATTTCGTTTCCTAGGTTTTTGAACATGACGTTTTAGGTACGAGACCAGAACATTTTGAGTATGATAGTGCGAGACTTCATGTTTCTCCTTTTGTTGATGATTCAAGACTTTCGGGTTTTTCGTGTCAGTTTCCGGGAGCACGTTTCTGCCCTTCAAGTTCTTCGTTGAGGCTCAGTTCTCCCTTTCCCAATTTTCTCGACGTGCATCGCTCCGTGGCTCTTACTGGTGAGCCGAATTATCGCGTGGCACGGATCCTGGTTTTCTCTGCGTTAAATATCGCTAAGTGGCGAACTCATGTTTGTGCGAACTTTGTTATCTTGCCGCTATTTACGAATTCGAAATTCGTGCTGTTCACGTTCCTGGTGTCTCAAATTGTTATGCAGACATTCTTTCGCGTTGGGCCTCGAACAACCTTGCGGGAAGAACTGAATTTTCAGCCCACGCGCAACACGTCAATTTACAAGCTGTACCTGTCCCTGATGATATGTTTCAATTTGACAATGATTTCTGACCCAGCCTTTTATCGTTTTAGGCTATCCAGAACTTAGGAGGCTTCGACGGGATCTTAAACATTCTCAGCGATCTGCTTACAGCTGTGGGACGTATAGTAACGTACGCACTCAATCCAAGGCTTTCTTTTTGTTTTGTTTTTACTTTAAACTAACCCCAGTCCCGGCTGAGTTAACGACGGTTTGTCTATATGTCCAATTTGTAAGTCGTACCTTAACCCCCTCTTCTATTCGTAATTATTTAAGTGGCGTTAAGTTGCTGCATTTATTTTCGGGCGCGGATTACCCGTTCACCAAAGATTTCGTCCTCTCCCTCACTTTACGCGGTATTGCTCGCCGAGCTTTCCACACACCGCGTCGTGCACCGCCGGTTTCTACCTCTCTTTTGCTTCGGCTTTCATCGTTTCTTTTGTTGAACGGTGATCCACGCTCGGCTACTTTATTAAGCGCCTTTTTGTTTGCCTTTTTCCTAATGGCTCGTCTAGCCAATATCGTGCCGCCATCACTCAGGCAATTTGATCCCCGCCGTCATCTGACTCGGGGTGATGTGGTTTTTACCGCCCATGGGCTTTTTGTTACATTTCGGTGCACAAAAACAATTCAGTTTGGTGAACGATTGCTTCATATTCCTTTACTTAGTATTCCTGGCAGTCCATTATGTCCTGTCAGCGCATATCGCCGTAGGATTGAGTTGATTCCCGCTCACCGCTCCTGCCCGGTTTTTCTTTTACCGGGTCCCTCGGGTGTAGTGCCGCTTACTAAGCGCAGTTTTGTTTCACAGTTTCGTACGTGTCTCTCTCACATCGGTGTTCCACATGCCGACCGTTACCGAGGTCACTCCTTTCGACGTGGAGCGGCTTCTTGGGCTTTTAGTTGCGGCGTACCCGGTGAGTTAATACAATTGTATGGCGATTGGTCCAGTGACTCTTATAAGCTATATTTAGAGTTTAGCCTTAAATCCAAGCTCGCTATCGCGACTCAATTACGTTCTGCCATTGTTTCTTTGCCGCTGTAATTTCTTGCACTCGTTCCAGTTATCGTTCGTTCAGTTTGTTTTTGGCCGATTTTGGTGGCAGAGAGGTTTATTTCGCTTCCTTGTTTGTTACTGTTCGGTCCTATTTCATTATTCTAGGATCTAGCTGAATAAACTTCTCTCTTGTGTTGTTGGCGGGGGGGGGGGGGAATTTCAAGAGATTTTATTACGACAATGTCCTTACTCACGGCTTTTTCTAACTGAACGACTCTTTTTTTTCAATTCACCCGTGACAGCTTACCCGCGAAATTTTGTCACGACAATTTACTCGTTACACATGACCCACGAGTACTGGCCACTTCTTTTCCTGTAAAACTTGAATTTAAAAATAAAAACAAAAGAATTAATGGAACAATTACTTTCTCTTGATAAAAGCAATTACCCAGTTGTTACGCTATTTGTTGACCTTTGTTACCCTGATAGTAGCAGTATGCAGGACGGGTGTTCGATATATGAACTTTTATGGAGTATAGAAGTCTATAGTCATTTAGAGTCTCTGTGGCTAAGTAGTAGAGCATCGGAACACGGAATCCGGAGCTCTAAGGTTCGATTCCCCATGAGGACTCAGAATTTTTCTTCGTCCCACGCCCGAGACAAGATGAAAAAACATCTTTCTTTATTCCTTTACTGAGCTCAAAATCTTACCATCTTTCTTTTTCTATTAACAAAACATGACTTTAACGACATCGCTGATCCTAGAAGTTTGCAGAACGCGTATTCTGCATGAACTTCGGAGTGGGCCTTGCCCATCACAGAGTCTCCTTGGCTCAGTTGTAGAGCATCGGAGCGCGGAGTCCGAAGATTTTAGGTCCGATTCTCATGGAGACTCAGAATTTTTCCTTTGTCCCACGCTCGTGACGAGACGAAAAAAAATTTCTTTATTTATTTCTTTAGTGGGCTCGAAATCTAACCATCTTTCCTATTCTATTTGTTACCCTGTGGACATTTTCCAAATAATTCAAAAGGCTTATGCATAAGGTGTTTTATTGAGAAGAAACCCAACTTCCTTTTATTAGAGGGGGGACGTCTCTAAAGAAATTTTGGTGCTGCGTGGATGGGAGAGTATCCCAGGGTAATTTAGTTTTAGCAACTGAGTTAATAACATAGATTGGAATCCGTAAAGAGTTTTAAAGCTGACGTTTAGAGCGTTCGCCCTTCGTCTGAGCGAGTAACTACGTACTAACGATCGATTCTTCAGCTTTAGACTCTGTACGGTGGCTAATTTAGGATATCAACTCAGTTGATAATACTTGATTTTACCTTATTACCTCCCTTACTTTCCGTTGGGCATAATTTGGTTCTGGATATGAAAATCATTATGAGGTTCATGGAAAACCTACGAGTACAACGGGAATGACAAAGTATTCTAGGAAATCGGAGTAAGTTTTGTTTTCCAGCGAGTGTTGAGGGCAGCAAATTGAACTTTAAAATTCAAAAAGGGCGAATGCTCGCAGGACTAATACCGGTTTGAGATATCTTACATAA
>NC_142670.1:21339981-21349981 GCF_964200805.1 Pocillopora damicornis | reverse complement strand
ATTCGCTTCTGCTTGTCCCTTGCGGTAAAGTCACCTTCATGCTATGAGGAACTTCGAAAAAGCAAGGTTTTGGTTCTTCCAAGTCAGCGACGTTTGAAGGACTACCGAAACGCTATAAAGCCACAACGGGGCTTTCAAGAGGAAGTGATTGAGCAACTCAGGACTGAGACTGACTGCTATTTTGATGTACAACGATATGTTGTTCTCCTGTTTTGACGAAATGAAAGTTATGGCAAACCTTGTACTTGACAAGACAACTGGTGAACTGATTGGCTTTACCGATCTTGGAGACCCAAACTTGAACTTTGGAGTTCTTGAAAAGGTTGATGATGTTGCTACGCATGCCCTTGCTTTCCTTGTACGCGGAATTTGTACAGAGCTTAAATTTGGCTTGGCTCACTTTGCCACTACAGGTGCTACTGCTGCTCAGTTGTTGCCATTGTTTTGGGAAGCTGTCTGTATCCTTGAGACCTCTTGCAACTTGTGGGTTATTGCTGCCACATCTGATGGTGCTTCACCCAACAGGAGGTTTTATCGGCTTCACAAGTCACTTGATGGGCAATCAGATAAGGATGTTTGTTATCGTACAACAAATTTGTTTGCACCCCATCGTTATATATATTTCTTCTCGGATGCCCCACACCTGGTCAAGACAACAAGGAACTGTCTGATGCATTCAGGCTCTGGAAAGTCCACAAGATACATGTGGAACAATGGTCTCTCTCTATTGTGGCAGCACATTACACAAATTTTCTATCAAGATTTGGACAATGGTTTGAAACTGTTGCCTAAGTTGTCATTTGAACATGTCAACCTAAATGCATACTCTGTTATGCGAGTGAACCTAGCAGCTCAAGTCCTTAGTGCATCTGTGGCTGCAGTGTTAAAGGAATTTGGGCCACCAGAGGCAGCAGCAACTGCAAAACTCTGTCAAATGGTTGATGGCTTTTTTGATTGTCTGAATGTTCGGAGTACCACAGAATATCAGAGGAAGCGCAAGCCATTCGTAGCCACTTTAGGTGAATAATGTCATTGTTATTGTAAATTTATGAGCAGCAGATGACAATCAATAGTATTAAATGTTACTTTGACAGATACGAGTGTCAGTGTTGACAGCTGAGAGTAGTTGGTGTTACTAACATTTTTGGTTGCCACTTGGTTTCAGGTTTAAGTTTCTACTAAATTTCTTGGAGTATCTGAGGAAATGGAAGGAGAGCACAGAGGAAAGGCCAGGAAACTTCAGCAAGAATGCCAGATCCCGTATGTTCCTTTCCTGGCAGACCTACGAGGGCTTCCAGATAACAGTGTATTCTGCAATTGAGGCAACCAAATTCCTGCTTCATGAAGGGATGGAGTTCGTGCTCACAGAGCGTTTCTGCCAGGACCCAGTGGAGGAATATTTTGGGAACCAGCGCAAACTGGGAAGGCGAAGTGACAATCCAGATATCCGCACATTTGTATATAACAACAACACCATCAGAATCCAGAGGACAGTGTCATGCCAGAGTGGGAACACTAGGGGTAGAAGGGATGCCTGCCATGCATGGGATCAAGTTACACACACCAAGCTTCCATGCAGAAAAAAATTAAAAATTGCTTGACTGTTTCAATACATGTACATTAAACTGGACATAATGGCATTGCAGACAACTGATTTTAGAGCAAGGGTAGAGTGGGAATGTAAAACTCCAAATTTGAATGCTTTTTTACTTTAAAAAACCACCCAAAAGAGTGATATTTCAAGTGGGCAATAATATTGCTAGAAAAGTGGTTGCTCAGGGATTGTATTTTCTCATAATGAGGTACTTCAAACAAAAACAATGTCCGCCACGCCAAGCACAAAAACTCTACCGAACTTAGCAAACACATCTGGACACTCAAGAACGACAACATTGACTATTCTATCTCATGGCGCGTCTTATCATCTAACTCTCCCTACAACAGCTCCAGTAAAAGATGCAACCTCTGCCTAAAAGAAAAATTCCTTATAATTTACCGACCCGACCTCTCATCACTAAATAAGCGTAACGAACTCGTATCTTCATGCCGGCACAGGAACAAAGCGTTGCTACGCAACAGCTGAACTTTAAAGTTTTTAAGTTTACCGCGTATTATGCAAATTTTCCTAGTATATAAACGATAGTCACATGAATATTCTTTCATTAAACCCCTGAAGAGTGAAGCGATTCACGAAACAGGCTTGTCGGGAAATGTAGTTACGTCCTTTTTTCCTCTCATAATATTTATTCTGCTCTGCTTCAACGTATTGAGCACTGTTCCACGCGAAAATCGACTCGCAAACTTCCTATATATATATATATGTATACGAATAACCTAATTTAAAAATTATAAGATAATTAACCATATTTATCATCTGAAAAAAAATAAACAGGGTTATAACCTTGTTTAAAAAGATACGTTTTTAAACGTCTTTTCAAACTGTCAATTGAAGAACTAGATCTTATTCCAAGTGGGATCGAGTTTCATAGTCCTGGTGCCGCCACAGGAAACGTTCTCTTTCCACAAGTCTTCAGTCTTGCTTTTGGGGTCGCCAGAAGGTATTGAGAGGACGACCTTTCCCTTTAGAGTTTCCCTTTGGAGGTGCAATAATTAAGTAAATCACTGATGCAGCAAGGCACTGCTCCATTGACAGCTTTGTAGACCAGTGAAAGAACTTTATAAACTATATAGTGACGGACAGGAAGCCAGTGGAGCTCCTTTAGGATAGGGGTCATGTGATTAAATTTCTTAGTACGTGTAACAATTCGAGCTGCTGTATTGTAAACGGATTGCAATTTTGAAAGTAGATGCTGAGGTAGACCATAGAGCAGTGAGTTGCAGCTGTCTAATATTGAATTAATAAAGACGTGAACAGCAATTTTCTCCTCTTTGACTACTCAAACATACAAACCATACACGCAACACACGTTTTCTCGTACCCATTATCGCCATAACCCCATTTGAACAAGTCCTCGTTGTGCCAGATTTGGAATTCTTGGTTCTTCTTCACCGTCAGGGGGATAGACAAATTATCAAAAAGCAGATGTAGCAATTTGGTTGTGGCCCAAGGCGGGCTGTGAAACTTGCTGTCCCAATAATCTGATAGGAAATCACTCTTTTGAAGAGGAAGATGACGGTTTTTGTCAGTTATCAACGTGGACATTTGGTTAGGAATGAGACGGCTCCAATGGCATCCCCATTTGGATTGATAGCTCGGGTTCGAGAATGACAGGTCACGTAACCAGATTTGTACGTTAATATGAATGTGATGATGTTATCCGCTTTGGAAGTTCTGAAGAAACCATACAAATCATCTCTTGCTCCAAAGCAAACTGTAGATGGCGTCATCTGTATCCATCTTACTGTTGGGAAGAGAACCAACACATATGTGATGAATTGATTTTGAACAAAAGAATGTGAGTTGGGTAAAAATGATAAACAGCAGGACAGCCAGCCGCTTAGTCAGACAGTTGGATAGGAAGGCAGGAGGGACAAAAGGGGCTTCAGACATCTGGAGGAGCAGACGGACAAATGGCTGGCTGAATAGGACTGGCATTTGGATTCATCGATAGATAACTTAAAGGGTGAGGTAGAGTTTTCATAAAAGTATTTCACCAAATGCAAAATGCTTTTTTACCTACCGTTTCTTTCCTCGCAATTGGTGCCCTTGTTATCAGGCGGGCAAAGGCATCTGTAACCTTTGTCTGTAAATCCTGTCTGACAAGTGCCATTATGTTGGCATGGAGTCTGTCCACAAGTGCTCTAATGTGAAAACGAGGTTTAAAAGCAGATATATGCCAATTGAAGTGGCAAGTGGTAATGATACTTTGACATGAAAATTGAAATGTCACATGAGATCAAATCAACCGACCAAGCGGCCAGGCAACAAATCAACCATACAAACCAATTACAAACAAACATTGCGCAACCAGCCAAACAACATGCTAGCGAAACAACTTACCATCGAAATATATTTACAAGCTAAACGATCCGAGGTTGAGCCAACTTTTTATACTAATCTACCAAATGACAAGGAATGTTATTCGCATGGTCATGATAGGATACCAGCCAACCAACAAAAATCACCAAACGAAGGATAAACGAAAAACAGAAATAGCATAAGAATGTACTCACCATTGTTCCTTTATATCTTTAGTTTGTTCGCGACTTGAGATCCTGAGGATGTTCATTGTGTGTGGAATTATTCAGTTCGCATTTTGTGATCACCGGAGATCCGCTGGTCACTAATTCGTTATAGCTGACGCGGTTGGGTTCCATGTAGCATAGAGCTGAGCAGAAGTCTTGCACAGGGATTCTACGGCTCGTATCAAGTGGTTTAGGAGCCGTTTGCCAGGGAAAGCAAAATAAGATGTAAATTCCATCTTGCGACAGAAATCTTTGGGAAATTGAATCGGATTTGATTAGCACCATTTATGGTTTACATCTAGACAGGTAAGGAACCAGTTGCGTTTTTTAGGGACTAAGCAAAGCCAATGGAGTAATGAAACTTACGAGTTGTATAAGTGACAAAACATAACAGTTTCGCCTCTCTCTCCTCCACGACTAGTCGTAACCATTATAACGTCCTCAAATGACTTTGTTCTTTTAGCTGCTTTATTTTAGCACTAATTAGTCTGTAGAGTTGTAATCGGACAGGGCAGTTTGACATTCAACTTTATCGGACAGTCAATTTGACACCTGTAATCGGACAGTTAAAGCAGCTAATCAAATTAAGTCCACTCCTCCAAATCCCCCAATCACGGCGTTGATTGTAATAACCGCAGCAAAAACTACTTACCCCACAAAACAGTGTCTCTACCGAAGGTATTTTCTCAAGTAAATGTACATGAATTTGTTTTCTTCCTAAATTGTAATGGTTATGAGCAATCGGTGACGGGACTTTGTGTCATCCAACTCGATCCTCAATCATGCTCATGAGTGAGAGAAATTAGACTCCACTCGGTCCTATTACAATCATAAATTCAATTTACTTGCAACACTATAGCAGTATGGATATAGTTTACGATCAAGAAAATTGGAGCAAAACACACTGAATCGTGTATTTCATTAGAAATGAGAATTATTTGAAGTTAAAACCATTTCTAACGCGTCTAGGGAATTTTCGACCCCATATTTTACTTGATATTGAATACAATATGTTTGAATTCGCTTTTGCTAATGAGCATCGATGAAGACACATATCTATGTTTCTTTGAAAAGTCAATTGGGAATTCTTAGCATACCGGTAATTTGATATAATCGGGTGCTGGCCTAATTTGAAAGAAGCAAAATTCCAGTGTTGAGCTTTATTATAAGAAGCCAGTCTGAGGTAAACCCTCTGAATTTTTTTGTTTTGATTGAGAGGGCTTTTTGATATCCTTGATTTGGTGATCTCACTGGTTAGTTCAATTCATGTGCATGAGACATTAAGTCCATGCCTGCTGTGAACTTTAAAATTTCACTTAATTACTCGTAAAGAGAGAAACTCCATCAGGGTGATTAGCGTAAAGAGAAGAACAAGAAGAGAAGACTGAAGAAGAGTCTTGTTGCCTCTCGATAGCGGGGAGTTTTGTCACCCACTAGTTTCTCCTGTCCTTGCATTGTAACAAAACTAACCAGGAGTCAGTTTTAACTTTAATCATACAGTTGGAAGAATTGCATTTTTTATGCGTGGGCTGTTATTGGCGGCTTAGAATTTGAGCTGTTTTAATAACACTAAACAGAAAAAAATGTGTTGTTATTAGTTACCAATTATAATTATATCGATTGTATAGTTTAATTTTGTCTCAGAGATACCAATTCTGTGGAATTTCTTGAAAAGATCTTTTCTAAGTGACCAAAGGGACAATTGATCAAAGAAGCCGTTTCTCTCAGAAATTCGTCTTGATAAATTCAAGAGGAAAGCTCATTAAAAAAATTGAGATTATTATCCAATCAAACCTAAATAATGTAAAGGTATATAAGGTGTCAGAAGGCGATTGATGTCTCAATAAAGGAATGAGATAACTCAACAAATCACCCTCTCACTTCCTAAAGTTCGGAAACCCCTCCGAAGATTATCGATTATTCACACGAAGGAATATGATGAATATTGCGTTTCAACAACACTAGCGACAGTACCTTTAACAATGCTGGTCGTCGTTTCGGACCTCTTTCTGGTGTTGTTTTGTTTTTTAGGAATGGCTTGTATAAGAGCTTCTAGCGTAGACAGCATTGAGATTTTAGCCATTTCACTTAACACACTTTCCTACAAGATTCACTTGTTAAGGTATAATTTAATCGAATTAAGGAATACTATGCTCCTTCAATTTAAACTACTTTATTAAACAACGTGTAATAATTCTTTCTGAGGAGCCACTCTTATAGGCAATACAATGATTGTCCTTTAAAAACTTACTCATGCCCACTACTGACCGTAATTTAGCTCTCTACTGACACCAAAGACTCAATATTACCTCCAAATCTCCACAAAATACACAATATCTGAAGTACATTACAGCACTGAGCTATCTTTTGGTAGAGCCCCCTGAATACTCGGTCTTTTCCGACAAAAGAAACTAGTACTCTTTAAAAACTTACTCATGCCCACTACTGACCGTAATTTAGCTCTCTACTGACACCAAAGACTCAATATTACCTCCAAATCTCCACAAAATACACAATATCTGAAGTACATTACAGCACTGAGCTATCTTTTGGTAGAGCCCCCTAAATACTCGGTCTTTTCCGACAAAAGAAACTAGTACTCCCGGCTGACTGACTCAGTGAGTCCTTATGTACACTCATAACGTTTTTTAAAACATTCCGGAATTCAAAGCTTGTAACACAACTATTGTGATAGAAATACGTAATAATTACTAACATTATAGAATGTTCTAGTTTTCCATGCTATGTCATCAGGAAGTTTGAGTATCAATGTCACAGTGACTAAGAATGCTAGGAATTATTCTTCAGACTCTATCTATAACACACCTAACACGATTTAAAAATCCTGGTAAATGATGAGGCCAATGAAAGCATGACTGAACATCACAGAGAACTTGCTTACAATCACGGACCGCCGTGGCCCCTGTGGAAGGCTTTTAGAAAGAATAACAACTACATGTAGAGAAGGCATAGGTATTGAAAGCTGCCTTAGTTTCTGGTATAGAAGATCAGCTAAAACTCCCCTCTGGGGTAGCGACCTTAGTAAACATTAAGAGTTTAATACGTTTTGTAATAAGCAAATAAAATGGTCAAAGTTGTGCTAAAAACTTACTTAGTGAAGCACTTCTACTGGAATAGATAGAGATGTCATTAAGATTATTTGGAAGCTCACCGATGCCAATAGTTGTTGACATTATCTGTGGATGAGGGCGGGGGAGAAATCTGCTCTAATACTGTAATAAACAACAACTGTTCAGTCGACTCTAGTTATGATTTCCGCTGCGGTTATAGAAACGTCAGTCACTATTACTGACAACCTTCAGTCACAACTTCTCCGGCAGGACTGCTCTTACTTGGCTGATCAAACGACTCATTCCAAAGGTACAAATGTGGATCTTGTGAGATTCTTAAAGTCCCTGTTATACATTAACGTACATGTGCATGCCAATAAATCGATTTGTGAATCCTTTCCTGTGCAGAATGACTTGCTCATAGTATTTAGTCTGTGCCACAATAGCGCAGATCACAAGCAGGTACCTTTTCTAGTTTATAAATAAAGTACAATCCGCAGTCTTTCACTTTAATGTGGCTTGATTTCCTGCAACAATCTCCACCTCTGGTATAGCAGACCTCGGAGGAAACCTCACCATCCGCCAATGTGGGGTGGCCACCTTTCAGCCAGCCTGAGAAGACTGCACCACATCTGTTATCCGGTACGCATTGGGTTGGCATTTTTGTCCCTGCATCTCCCATGAAACGATACCAGTTCCCGAATTTTATGGATGAGGAATCGTCATCACATTTTACATCACTGTTGGGTGTTTTGTAAGTGTTCTTTCTGTCCGCATCGCTCAGGTTTCTGTAATTATAGCACGGATCGGCTAAAAAGTTGAATTTCGGTTAATGCGATGTTTAATATATTTCTTTATAAGACAGCTTAAGGAAAATAATTATTATATAAATTGCGGTGTTTTCGAATGATATCCCGCCCTGAGAAAAGCCGTAACAGCACGCATATGACATTACGATAATTTTAACGTGTTCGATATCGCCAATATGCTATGTCAGGTTAATAAATGAATGTCAAAGCGTTGTCCCTTCTTAATCAAGGGCCGCTTGTCAAGATTTTCTCGGATTATGGCTGCTAAAAACACTAAAAAATTCGTATTTCTAACGGACACTGTCGTTCGAAATTTCCTTGAGGCGGAGGTAAAACAAAATATGAAAAGAAAAACCGAAAGTAACGTACTTGACCTTGATAAAGGTATATCTAGCGGTAGAGACCGAATATCGACAACTGAAAGATTTGTCACTGGCCAATTTTGGCCGTGTTCATGAAAACATTTATTCTTTCGCTAAGGAAAAAGGCGAATACTGAGAAGTTGTGGAAAGAAAGTTACGCCCATTGTCTGTTTCTGTAATTGCTCAACGCAGAAAAGTCGGCTTTTCTTCTCAGTAAAGGCCTACTGTATTTATATGATAAACAAAATAATACATAGTTGCTTACAGATGTGAAACTTCTTTTCTCGTGTTCAACTCGATACCAACTCGATGCAGTTTATATTCTCTTGCTTGATACCTTATTCGTTCACTTCTCTCACTCATGAGATAGCGAGTTGAACACTCGAAGAGAAATTCCCTATCAAAGTGCACCTATGTATTGCGTGACAGAAAATACCGATAGTGTTTGAAATATGCGACTCCTTAGGGAAGGAACTTCAAAAGGAGGAGTTTGATAAAGTTGAAAATGAGTGTCACTGTAACTTATCGTTTTTTAAATTGACGAAGCCTTGCTCGATTTGGCAGCCCAAAACCACCACTAAGAAGTTGAGTCGTGTCTTGCTAAGTTTCGTTGGTTGGTGCAGTTTTGCTCGATTCTTTTTCCAGCGAATGAAAACTGAATCTTTTCTTTTCCATTTAAGTCACTCGTAGTCTGGCATTAAGTGTTGTTGGATTTCTGCTCGCAAAAGTCTTTAATTTCGACTTCATACTTTGCTTTGAGCTTCGTCAGCTAGACTCAAATTTATCCACGTTTTCTTTATTCTCTTTGCCTGCTTCCTAATTTTGGCAACCATTCTTTCATTAATTGCTACTGAAATGAACTAAACAAACTGAATCTTGCTATCAGTCCAAAGGTGATTCCTCAGTATTGCACTGGGCATCCTGTACTGCGTATAAAATCACGCAATCAGGCGAATGAGCGCGCGCGAATTCCGAGAACATGGCATTGCTTTTCAATAAATGGACCAAGCAACGAGGTACGATGCTCTTTAACTCTTTAACGAGCACGGTGACCTCTATTTTTCATGGTATAATTTTGGTGTACAATTTATCCCCTTTTAATTGGAGAAATTCAGAAATAATCTTGATGATGAAAATTATGACCTCGAGAGCAACGACTCAAGGAAAGTTTTAAGTCGATGCCGATTAAAGTTACTTGATTTTTCACAAATTATATATAAAATTGTTTCCTACGTTCGAGACCTTGTGCCTTTTTACTTTAAAAACCCTTGCTTCCAACTACCGAAAAATGCACCGTGAAATGAAGCGCGTGAAAAACTGTTGGTAGAGGCGTAACTGGGGTAACTTTAGCCCGTCATGTCTCTCAAACAAGCACGGGGACCTCTCTTTCTTATTGTATCTTCCGAAAAGTAGGGAATACTTAATAAAAAATGAAAAAGAGTCGGATAATTTTTCTCTTCTGATGAATCATTTTGATATGTCAAAATGGGAAAATCTTAACCGCTATTAACATCGATTTGAGCCAATCAGGTTATTCTGTTTGATTGCTTTCAATCCTTTCGAGACAAAGCCTTATAATAATTATTTTTACCAGAAAAGTTATGCATCATCA
>NC_142670.1:21084981-21092481 GCF_964200805.1 Pocillopora damicornis | reverse complement strand
TCATCATCATCAGCTCCGCATCCAAATACGAGGATGTCATCAGCGATCGCTTTCAGTCCTGCTAATGCCTGATCCAGTCTTCGCTGGAATTCTTCAGGGTTTGGTGAGATGCCGAATGGCATTCGGAGCCATCTGTATCTTCCCCACGGAGTACCAAATGTGGTTGCGTGGCTGCTCTCCTCGTCCAAGGACACGGGCCAGAACCCATTTTGGGCATCTAACACAGTAAAGCACCTCGCATTTGAGAGCTCAGGAAGGACATCTTCGATTGTCGGCAGCGGGTAGTGATTGCGTTTAAGGGCTTGGTTAAGTGGTTTGGGGTCCACACACAGTCGGACATTGCCATTTTTCTTCAAAGTGACTACAGTTGCTGATATCCAGGAGGTTGGAACATTTACTGGTGTGATGATGTTAAGGCCTTCCAAACGATCCAGTTCCTCTTTTAGCTTTTCTTTAATGGCAATTGGCACCTTTCTTGTTGGGAGTTGAACTGGCGGTACGTTCGGGTCAATTTCAAGTTGGAGATCACCTTCTAACTTTCCTTCTCCCCTGAATACATCAGCTTGTTCTTTGAGGATAGATTCTGCTGTAAGTGGTGTTTTGCTCTGCGAAGGCTCTTCAGACTGAATAGACATGATGTTTTGTTGGACCACAGAGATGAGTTTCATTTGCTCACTGGCTCGTAAGCCAAGCAGAGGATTGCCTTTTCCTTTTACAACTCCAAATTCCACACTGTATTTTCTTCCATTTCTGGGATTCACAACTTGGACACGTTTCTTGCCAATCGGCTTCTCCTCAGTTTTGTTGTACATAACAAGAGTTACGTCCGCATTGTCCAGCAGGGATAGGCTGCCTTCGCCATATACTTCTTTAAAAGACTCTTCCGGTAAGATGTTCACTGTTGCACCAGTGTCCAGTTGGAATGGGACTCTATGACCATTTAATAGCATTACCGCAAGCAGTTTGTCTTTACGATCAGGATTGTCCACCGCACAGACTTGCTCCTTGACATCAACAAAGGCGACATATTCGTCAAAGTCAGAATCCTCCACTGCATGTACTGGCTTGCGGACATGTCTCGGTGTGGGAGGTTTAGAGGATGTGGCCGAACTGGGTGGAGGCGGTTTGTTTTTGCAGGCCACCGCAAAGTGGTTTGGAATGCCACAATTAGAGCAAGTCTTCCCCCATGCAGGACATTTAAGCTTGTTCTAGACATGCGTTTTGGCGCAGAACTTGCAGCGAATTTCTCTAGGTTTCTTTTCATGAGACTGACTAATGGCACTGACTTCCTCCTGATTAATTTCTTTCAGTTGTTGGCTTGAGGTCTCATAGGATCTACAGATATCAATGCATTCCTTCAATGTGAGTTTGGAGACTTGTAGGAGCTTCTTGCGAGCTTGATTGTCTCTTACTCCGATGACAATCCTGTCTCTAATTAGACTGTTCTCTAACACTCCGAAGTTACACGTCTTCGCCAACGTGGGCAAGGCCGTGACGTAAGCATCCAGAGACTCGTTTGGTTCTTGGTCTCTCTTGTTAAATCAGTATCTCTCGTAGATTTCGTTTGTCTCTCCGATACAATAACGCTGTAGCTTTTGGAGAACAATATCAATGTCCTTCTTATCGTCTTCAGTCTCGAATTCTAAGCCTTCGTACACATCTATAGCATCTGAGCCAATACAGGTTAGCAGTGTGGCAGTTCTCAGCGATTTATTTACAGCAGGGTGTTCAGGGTCTTTTAGATGTGCAGCTATTTCGTAGTTGTTCCAATCACGGTGGAATTTCTTCCAGTTCGTGGCCAAGTTTCCTGTGAGCTCTTACTTTGAGGGCACTGGGTTGTTTATCAGGATTTGTACCAGATTTGGTTGTGCGACGGCTTCTTGTACTTGCACAGACGCGCCGCTATCTTCGGGTTTCGGTGGCATACTGAATAATTTGAAGTTAGCTAGATTCCTTCAGCAGAGATTTCCTTTCGAAAACACAAAACGATTCCAGTCACCGTTGTCTTCCGCTATTTGTTGTGAAGAAGGTTATAAATGGCAAGCGCCAAACATGGCAGTATCAGTTCGCAGATCAGAGTTAGTCGACTACGTGCGTGCGAACAAATCTCTCTCCAGAACACTTTCCAGTTCACTGAGCGATAATCCCTCGACAGCACCAATTGCAGAAACTAGTTTCCACTTCTGACACCATGTAACGTATTCGCTAAGATGGATGACGGAACACCAGAGCACTAAAACACAACGTTTTAATCTTGTAAGCCGAGTGTACATCAACAAGCGAAGAAGCGCGCAAACATACCGGATCCTGGATGTAAACTAAACTGTATAAATTAACTTAACATGCATAAATTAACATCGTTACAAGACCTGATCACTTTTAATCTCTTCTTGGTACTTTTATGTTGTGCAGCATCTACACTGAGTAGACCTTGAGGTCTGTAACCCTCTTCAGTATATTTGCAAGGAGGAATGTCAAGGGCTTGGAAAAGCTTAAAAAAGCAACTGTACCAATATTGAAATAAGAAACTGCCTCACACAGTCCTAATTTTAATGTATCACTTCCACCACCTCTGTCAAAGATCTGTTTTAATTCTGTTTCTTGCCATGTGGGCACTTTTGCAGGAAGTTATCCTCACTTAGTCTAACATTCAGGCTTAAGCTTGGCAATAACTGTGCTTGATATTCCAAAAAAAGTCTGGTACATTTGGTTGTGAGGCTTACACTGTTTACATCCTTGGCTTAGGGGCCTCCACATGGTGACACAACCATTATGTGACAAGTTGTACGTCAGTTTGCTA
Organism: Pocillopora damicornis; assembly: GCF_964200805.1. Lineage (NCBI taxonomy): Eukaryota > Metazoa > Cnidaria > Anthozoa > Scleractinia > Pocilloporidae > Pocillopora > Pocillopora damicornis. Next base: position 21,089,681 of record NC_142670.1, on the reverse strand, counting down.
TTTGTCGCTAATTAAATTTTAAGAACTACATCAAAAGTATTCAAAGACTTAAAGTGATAATCTAATTGACAATATCTCTTCTCTTATTTAGCTTTATTTAGTTACTTTTGGTTTTAAATGATTTAAATTTTTTGAGGTATTTTGTCTTTTTACTACTTTTCAGGCAGAGGCAACTAACAGAAGAGTAAATTAACCCTTCTCCACACTGATAAGATGATGTCCAGTGTCAATGTCAAAGTTATATTAGTATCCTGAATAACTATCAGCTCTATACCACCCTTTCATTAGACATTTGATGGATTTCATTGGCTTATGCTGTTTGAGAGAAGTGTACCCCTTACCCTTGATCCTTGCTCATTCCACTGCCTGCTTGCTATTGAGTTATAAATGTGTGACAAATTGGCTGTTAAGCTTGCTAGGAATAGCCTGAGTTGGTAAAGTGTATCTGCCTCAGTAGAATCACAAGCTGGTATCTAAGAGCTATTATTCAAACGTAAATATATATTTATATACAGGGGTCTGCTTCTTGGCATCACCTTTGCAAATTCAGGTATGCCTGAGATGTAATAATCTTTCCAATACCATGTAAGTGATGACAAATAATGGATGCTCCTGGCAGTTATCAACCCAGAAAAAGTCAAGTCAATTACCTTGCTAACATGTGATTTCTTTTCCACTTGGACTTTAAACTGCAGATCTGATTGTTTCACAAACAGTTTAAGTCAGCATGCAGTTGTTAACAAGGAGAAAGTAATCCAGTGGGAACATTTTAACTCAGGAAGTTCCCGTACATTGTGAAGTGCTTCTTTCCATTAAAGTAAAAGAAGAGGCGGAAGCGGTGGAGAAGCCATCCAAATTTGCTTTCCATAGCGATTAAGGCTTTGTTTTGGGTTTTAATTACTTTTCCGGTGATCAGTTGACCGTAATAGTCATTTCCAATAATGATGTCTACTTTAAGATTTTCTGATGCATGTGAAGGATCAGCAAATTTAAGTCCTTGTAATTCCGGCAGTATCTGTAAATTTTTCACCTTTGCCGATAGTGGTGGACAAATAACTGGAGTTACTAGGGCATTTATTTTGATATTTTCTACTTCTGTTGACAATTTCAATGCCACAAGGTCGTATGTTTTTCTATTGCCTTGAAGTGTACCGAATGCTGTCATATCTAACAGTTCGCTTCCCATTGTTCCTAACTTAAGTTTGTGTTTCATCTCCTGAGTGATAAAGGTTCTTTGTGATCCTGTGTCAAATAGGATGCGAACTTGATAGTACTTTTTATTGTTTCCACTTATTTTCGTAACGGCGGATTGCATCAGGTTATGAGCTTTAGAAGGGAGTACATGCGTTGCTCCCATGTGGGTTCTGTTCTTCAACATGGAATCCACTGATAGTTGATCATTCTTCGGCCCTTTGTCATCCTTTATTTGACTAGAAGCGCTTTGGGTTGCATATTCTTGGTTTTCATCACAAATTGAAGTGTGGTGTTTTTTCTTACATTTCATACATCGCCCCTTTGAGAAACATTGGATTTTTGTGTGGTTGAGACCAAGACAGTTAAGGCAGCACTGTTGGCGCTGAAGTAGGGATTGTTGTTCCTCTACTGTTTTAATCTTGTCGCACTTTTCAGGTCAGTGTTCCTGCACAGTACGTGCAAGGCCTAGGTGTCTTTTGTTTGCCATTGTAAGTTCCGTGTCGTTGTTGTTGTGTACCGGTTAGTAGCGCACCAGCTGTTGGCACAAGCACTTCGTCCTCTGTGGTTGATTTTGGAGAGGAGATATGGCCCTTCTCGCGAGTTTCGATTTCCTGTCACATGGTGATTCTCAATCTGTCTAGGGAACTGTCCGCTGAAGGGTCACCTCTGAATATTGAGTACCGAATTTCTTCGGGTATTTTCTTTAGAAGAATGGGAATCAATAAGCTTCCATAAGTTTCTGTTTTTACTCTAAGTGCCTCTAAACCGTGAATGTTTGCCTCGCAGGTGTCGTAAAACGTACTGAGATTTTTGGTGTCAGCTGGTGGCGCATCGATCTAGGATAAGGACTCCATGTAAGCGTTCGTCAAAATTTGTGGTTTGCCAAAGCGCTCCTGTAATAGCTCAATTGCTATTTTGTAATTTTCTTCAGTCAGTGGCAGTCCAGAGATAGCGCGCGCCGCTTCTCCCTTAAGCATTCCATTTAAGTAATTCATTTTTTCAATATCGCTTAGTCTGTGATTTTTATCGATAGCTGCGCTAAAGCTGTCCCAGAATGTGAGCCATTGAAGTGGGTCTCCTCCGAATGATTTTATGTTTATTTTAGGTAAATTGATATGCATTCGTGGAGCGGGTTCTTGTTTTAAACTACTATAATGGAATTGGCTCACCGGTGTGTCTTGTATGCTCTTAAGGAGTCGTCCGATTTTGAATTGCTATGACAACGATTTTGTCACAGCGGGAAGCGGGGCCCAGGAAACGAGACATTGAAAAAACGAAAGGAACAGACAGCATTCTATAACCGGTTCCAGCCTTTGGCTGACCCGATAAAAAGGCGTGGAAAACATATGGCCGACTGTTCAGTCGTACATCTCTAGCGATCTCTCACTATCAGCTCTTTATCCTTCGGTAATTCGTGTCGTCAGTCGTGGGTCTCAAAGCCCTTTCCATTCTCAAGTACCAAGGTTTTTTGAAAAGTTTACGTTATGGAGATCATCAATTTACGCACATGCATCTTCACCTCCCTTTGCTTCTCCGGGCTTATCGCGTTCGCGTGAATGTATTTTTTTCAGTATCTTCTCGCACCTTTACCTATTGCTTAAGGCGGGGTACCTGTACGCGCCTATACTGTTACACGTTCGCATTCAGTGTTAAAACTAAAGTTAAGTATAGCTTCTGTTTTCAAAAAGACGGTTATTTCATGTAAAAGGAAACTTTGGGCCAGTCGATCCGATTTGGTAATTCTAAACTTATTAGGTTTTTTTTCAGTCTTTCCATTTTTTTAACGTTTTGAACATTAAAGTTGGAACATAATTTGCAACAGTTGCTTTGCTGATGGCAATCTTATCCTTCACGGCATGTGATATATGACAAGAGGCAACAACCCAGCTATCAAAGCCAATAAAAAGTAAGGACCAGAAGTTTTAGCACAACCTAATGGCTCATCTATTAAACATAGCATGTTAAAGATACTTAATTACTAACAATTTCTGGAAACTTTTCTTGTAAAATGATTCGAGCTTTATTGTATTTTCTTCAGCTCAACTAATAGGCAATGCCATGTATTGTTAGGAAATACCTCGATAAATTTGTTGTTGTTGTTATTGTTGTTGCATAAATTGCAATTTGGCCAACAGTCAGCCACTGGATTGTAATACATGTAACATTTAAAAACTAATAAAAAAATGATATGAAACACTGACAGCAATATTTTGGGTTTCTCTTAAAGAACCACACTAAAGGTTCAATATTTTATTGCGCAAAAATAAATAACTACAGCTATTTCATGAGAGGTCATAACTTCTCATACACTAACTGTTGTACGAGATCACACAATACATTTGGTACCTATTGCTATGTGAAAGAACTACTTGTGCAAACCACTTTTGGCAATAGCATAATCAAATTACATTAATTGCAAATGGACTGAATTGTGACAGTACATAAAAATCTAAATACAATATTCTTATTAATCTAACATGTCATGTTATGTGATCACTGATGTATTTCAGTCTGAAACCAAAATAATCGTTGTTGTCAACTAATTCAGCTTATCATGATCAAACTTAGGAAAATGTTTCAGAATGTAAATATCTAGAAACGAAAATGTATCTTGAGACTCAGTTTTGGATTCAGTCATGTCCAGATGTTCATTGAGAAAGTACCAACACCAAATCCATTTCTGTGATCTGTTTTCCTTTCCATAAATTAAAGCTCCATAATGCTAGACTCTAACTGAGTTTGGTAATGGTATTATTTCATGAACTTTTTCTTGTTGATGGCGCAGATGTGGAACTTGATATTTAACTGACACAGCTAGACTGGAATCTTCCCACTGGCACATAAAAGGTATGTTCTGGAATAACTGACTCGAAATTATTCGCCCAAATCTCTACAGGTTTTGAATACCTGTTACACTGAGGATGCCTAGCATACCATTCAACTAATGCTAGAAGGTGGGGATCTTTTGAGATTTTCCATTATCCATTTTGATAACATCATGTTGCAGAAAGTCCCTGATGACAGCAGGTCTACTAGAGTCATCAAACCACTGTGTGATAACTGTTGAAGGCTGTTGGTTACAAGCTGAGTCTGCTGTACAACGGTATCCTTTGTATAAAAGGTGCTTGAACTTATCACAGAAGCTGGAAACATGGATGATTCTACAACCAGCATACATGGCCTCGCAAGTCTTCTGTAGTCTCCTCACATCATCACTTTCGATTGCATCCTTTTTGATTGGTGGTAGTGGTACTTGAGTCTCAGTTTTACTAAGGTTAACATTAACTGGACTGCCAGTTTCAGATTCAACCATGTTGCAGAACTGCTGGAAACAGACACTTGCTTCTAGTAGAGCTCTCTTTTGCTTGCCTTCACAATCCAAAAGCTGCTAGAACTCTTCCATGCCTCCTGGAAATATTGCTCTCTTCAACTCTTTCTCTCTGATAAATTTTCTCATAATTTGAACTCCTGGCGATAATAAAATGAAAATCAGTTAACATGTGGTT
>NC_142670.1:21017481-21079981 GCF_964200805.1 Pocillopora damicornis | reverse complement strand
AAGTTCGAAACATCAGAGTGAAGACCAATATTTGAGTGTATCCCAGGCCGGTTACAAAGATTGTGGTGCTTCACCCGGTGCAAGGTTACAAATAAAGATGAGAAAAACGTCCTCATTTTGGAGGAGTGCATTTCACTGAACATTCACTTTACTATAATTAATTGTTAAATTTTACCCGCACGCTGTTTATGTTCACATGCCTTTGAATTTTTGCAATGTTTGTCATCTAAAACGTGTCATTTAAGACACCTAAAACGTGTCATTTTAGACAATTTAGTTGTTCAGTTACTCAGTTCAATTTCAACCAAGGTGACCAGTTATTTTAGATTGCTAACCAGTTATTTGTCACAAGTACAGAGGCAGTCAAGAAGTAGGTTTCCTGTTCATTTGCAGGTTATTAAAGTTAATTTTCTGTTTGTTTTGAATGCTTGTAAGGTTAAGTGCCAACGTGGTTTCTTTGTATTTTAAATTGAATTGTGGTATTAAATTCAATAATTCTCTTCTTCCGTATTGGCTCTCTGGTCTTCTTTTTGATGGAGTACCAAGCATCACGTAAACTTTTCAGATAATCTGTTGTCTTTCATATCCAAAAAAATCCCCAAAGATGGAAGTGCTCCATCTACAACATTAAAACTTGTGGGATCTCAAAGGTGAGTTCATACTGTTTGTTAAATCTTCGTACTTTTAACCTTGATGATAAATCATTACAAAATCTTAATGTCTGTGTACTTGCACAACATCCTGGGCTGAAAATCGAGTTTGACTCTGAAGAAAGGGAGGCAAATTCAAAGAAACTTGTTTACTCCTTAAAGGATCTTCAATATCAAACCCTTTATCTGCCATAACACTTTCATGTGCCTCCAGAAAATCCAAAATGCCAGAACAACGAGTTATTTCTTTATCTGATATCAAACTGGTGTAAAAACTGAAAATAAATGTGATGGCCCCACGAGGAGCAATCCTAATTAACATTTTAAAGTAGTGCTAGAAACATGTAAACCAAAAGGCTAGGCAAGTTCCAGTTCAAATAAACCAAGCTTCCATCAAACAAAAAGTAAAAAAAGCTCATCTATCAGTTGCATCTTGTGTACTCCTGGCCTATTTGTACGTATTCCTGAAGCATACACATCAACCTTTGCTTCTGCTGTTGGTGTAACAAGTTCAAAAGATAGCTTAAAGTGATCATAGGTCGGAAAACCTGTACAACTGTACAATATGCCACCTTGGTTGTATAGTAACAACTGTTACTGTGATCCATAATTCTCCTCAAAGTCCACAGTATTAACTCAAAAACTAATGCATGTATTGAGTTTTCTTTGAAGTATTTCTCTTGTGATTGTGGAGTTCAATTACCTCTTTTAATGTTAATTTTGATAGCAACTTAATCGTCATGGATGTGAACAACATGTGATGAACAACAACATGTGATGAACAACAACATGTGATGAACAACAATAACATTCTCAGGAATAGTGAAGTCTTGGGTGGGTTAGATCACCTACATACTTCTTTGCCTTAAGTGGCATTACTACATTATTATAACAGGAAAAGTAAGGATGACAAAGTATATTTAGTTCTGTATCTTCAAATACATAGTTTTTTGCCCTCTTTGATTGCTAGAACAACTTGTGATCAAAACAACAACAAGTTGTGATCAACAACAACATTTTGAGAAGTGTTGTGACGGTCAGAAAACCCACCTACTTCTTTGCCTTAAGTGGCATTATTAGATTATAGCAAGAGCAACAGTGAGGATGACAAATTTATATTTAGTTCTTTACCTCCATTGTCTTAATTTCTTTGTCCTCTTTGATCGTAAGAATAACTTGTGGTTAACAACAACAATAACTTGCTATCAGCAACAATAACATTCTGAGGAATAGCAAAGTCTTGTGAGGATCAGAAAAGCCGCAAACTTCTTTGCCTAAATGGCATCATTTAATTTTAGCAACAGTGCTCATTTGTCTGGTCACCATTATTATCAGTATCTTGAAAGTTTGTCATCAAGTCCTCCGCTTGTGTCTTGTGCTTGTGTTGAGATTCATTTGACTTTGCGTGTCCCTGTGATTGACAAATGAACAAGCGAAGCTTACCAGCAATGAAGTACAAATGGGCCTTATGAAAAACTTAAGAAATTTTTCCCACAGCTTCTGGGAAATGTTTGTTTCTTAGTGATGAGTGTTGTCCTTGGGCACTGGTTAAGTGTTCCTTTTGCCACTGTTCCCAGAAATTCTGTATCATCTTTTGATGGTATTTCACTCGTCTTGATAAATCATGGTTTGATGCTTGTGGTATGTGCTCTGAATCATCTGAATCATTGGCTATATCTGGCAAAGTTAGAAGACATGCATAAAAGTCTGCATAGGAAAGGAGATGGAGTAAGGGGTGGACCATCATTAATATCTGTATACGTAAAAGTGAGTGGGGGACTGTTGAGTGTAGCCTCAACCTCAGTTAGTTTGGTTTTTAATTCTATAAAATTCAGAGAAGTGTTTCTGATAGCTTTTTTTAGTCTTCATTTGACTAATCCAATCAATTTTTCATAACAGCCACCCCACCAGGGAGCTCATTCTGTAATGAACTTCCACTTTCTCTGGTGGTAAGCAAGAAACCTTTGGGGTTCTGTTGTGTTTAGTATTTGGTTTTGGGGGGTATTGAGCTCTTGGGAACCTTTCTGGAATGTCTTGGCATTGTCTGATATGATGTATTCTGGAATTCCTCTTTTGCATACAAATTGCCTGAAGGCCCTCACAAACAAGCTTGCAGTTTGATCTTCTACTATCTCAAGATGTATCGCTTGTAGTGCTGTGCAGGTAAAGAGGCAGATGTATACTTTGACAACTTCTTTTTTGTCGCTCTGGGTGTATAATGGGTATATATTGTATTTGTTGATGAGTTCTGGATCTTTTTTCTGTAGAGCATGTAGAAGGTTGTTTAAACGCTTTTTTGCCATTGTAAAATTTGTGGGTAGGTTTTGCTTGACGTCCCTCCATGGGAGTCTTACATTGTATCTGCTTGTGTCTTGATTGAATATGATGGTATCTTGAAAGTGTTTCTGGGTATCAGTTGTGTTGTTTTCATCTAATTCTTCAGGAAATTTACTTACTTCCTAGAACTTCTTGAGTATTTCGTTTAGATTGTTGTCTGTTAATGGTCCTGTATTTACAATTTGACACAATGTGCTGAACATTTTATCTGTTATTAGGTTGGGTGTTGGTCCTGAAAGGAGCCATCCAAATTTATAGCCATCAAACATTCATCTCTTGATTTCTTGGTTTCCTGGTATGAATTGGGCTTAGTAGTCATTTCCTGTGATGATGTCTATGTTGTGATTGATTTTCTCTTCTACAGAATTAGCAACACTGAGGGCCTTAAATTCAGGGGGGAGTTCCGTAAGTTGTATGGGGTTTGAAAGTGGTGTGCAGATTATTGGCTGAGTAAAGCCATTATCTTAATGTTCTCATTTACCATGTTTAAAGTCAATGTTACCACCTCCTACGTCTTTTTAGTACTTTTGGTTGTTCCAAAAGTGGTTATGTCTATTGTCTTATTCTGGATTGGGTTTAATTGCAGTTTATTTCTCAAGTCTTGTGTAATAAATGTTTTCTGTGATCCTGTATCGATGAGGATGCGTGCTTGATGTCATGTTGTAGAGCCGCTTGCTGTAATGATGGCAGTTTGCAGTAGCACATTTGTGTGAGTGGTAGCCATAGTTGCTAGAGTTGTTGATGTAGGCCAAATGTCTTAGGGTTTTGTGTTGAGTTTTCTTGTTTTTCAGTCGGTTTTTTGTTTGAATCTTGACTTGGTTGGCATGGTTCACAAATTGAAGTATGGTGTTTTAATCTGCAATTAAGGCATCTTCCTCTTGAGTGGCATTGGTATTTTGTGCGGCCTGAGCGGAGGCAATTGAAACATCTCTTTTGTTGATTTAGTTTCATTTTCCTCTGTTTTATTGTTTTCACTATATCACAGTTGTTGTGGCTGTGTTTATTGTCACAGTATATGCATGGTTTTAAATCCGGTTATTCATAGATGTTGAGAGGTTTTTGTAGAGTAAAGTGCCAGCAGTAGATACAAGAATGTTGTCTGTAGCCGACACTGATGGAGTGGTATCCTGAGCTAATTGGCCATACTATACTGCAGGTCATTTAATGAACTAAATGCTGTTGGGTTAGCCCTGAAAATTATGCATTATGCATAACACTCAGAGCTGTACTAGGTCTTGCCCAACTCTTCCGCTTTTTTAGTGCTTAGGACAGTAACCTGCAGATATAGATGGTATATGCTCTGCCTTTTACCATTTGTTTAATCTTAGCCTTTGCAATTACTTTTTTTATTCATATCACTACAATGTTTGCACAAGTAGCGTTAACGTTAAGATAAATTTCATCTTTATTAATGTTAATCACACAATCATATTGTACTTACAACTCCTCATCTTTGCAGCAGACACCCAAGTGCTATCTGACATGAGTTACTGGAATCTCAAGGCTACAGTGAATACAAGCAACCTTTGGAACATCCCTAGAATCCTTTTTGACAAACACATTACATGTAGTAGTCAAGCTGATATGAGATTGTCGCCCACAAAAGTGTTTCAAAAGTTAAAAACAAGTGGCTCTTTTGTCAAGAGAATGAATCCTGTTGCTGTTAAAGCTGTTAAATTAGTTACAAACAGGGTCTTGCAATTCTCATAACATGTAGGAACAATAAGATTACAAAACTCTGGTTTTGGGAGCAAAATATTGCTTGAATTTGAATTCATAAACATATTTGTACATGGCCTGAATTTTGGTATTAGCTACAATTCTTTATTTGAACACTGTTGATAAACAGGTTATCAGGTTCTGCCCTACTGAAAATAGGCAGTCTTACCATCTTTTTTAGCCTTCTTGAACAGTTTCATCTTCTTTCTTCTCTATAATTTCTTCTAGAAGATCTGGCGATACCCCAACTCAGGTTAATTAAGGCCTGGGTCACCCTGCCTTTAACCCATATTTTTCACAAAATTGAGAATAACTTAGCTATTTCGCGAGGGATTTTCCTCATACTTGGCAGAAATGTGTATCACTACCATCTCTTTCGGACTGAATTGTTGCAGCGTAATATGATACTCTCAACAGCCAAAAACAGTTAATTTAGGCGCCAAATTCGTTGGTTGCTTTCTTGAGCAAATTCCCACCACTAAACACAAGGCAAATCAAAATGCAGTTATCGCTATGAATATTTGAAACGTTTTTCATTGTTTTCCCACTTGGAATGGCTGCCAAAAAAAGAGAGATGTGCTAGGCAGATTAAATCAAGTTTTGTCTCTGCGAAGCTGCTTCCTCTATCATGGTTTTCGCCCAAAAACATCTTAGCCTTTACCTGGTTCCAACCGCTTTCAACGAAAGTAATCCCACAGGTTCCTATTTATTTGGAAAAAAGACAAATTAAAACTGTTTAAGAGGTGGGAATTTTGAAAACTCGCAGACACGTATTCAACTTAGTGCTCCGCCATTTTGACACGCGAGTGTTCAGATGCAATAATTTAACGGCTGATACACTACCACATACTACTTGGAGCAATCTTAGAAGTAATACAGGCAAACTTTGTATACTTTTGATGATCTTTATTTCTTTTTCTCGTTTTCTGAGGTCGATTGCATCTCTGTAAATCCAGAGTTAGATCGCCTTTGACAATTATAATAAAACATAAGAATTTCTTGTGTTTGAACCAGCTTCTCGTCTCTTAACTTGCAAATTTGGGCGGTAAGAATAAAGAACGTTTGTAATTTTATCCCAAGTAGTACCATATAACGAGACTGAATTACAATTTTGGAGCAAAACTTGAAAGTTATCGCGAGATACGCACACTGATTCCTTGAAGCTCTTCAAGGTTTTGTTCCCTAACAATGGTACCACTCGATAACGAGCTAAGTGTATTCGTGTGAAACGAAAATGTTTGTCATTTTTTAATTGTGGATTTGCAAGAGTTGCTGTAAAGGAGAGCTTTCATGAGGTTGGAAGTGCTTCGGTTAAAACTGACCCTAGTGTAAATTGGAAGAACTATCTTGCAGCGGTTGAGGGTGACAGTCAAGAAGTCTTTGCGGTCGAATGTTCCACCTACGTCAAGAAATCCAAAGCAATTTGCAGCTCTTTCCAAAAGATGAACTCAAAAGCCAGGGCCCAGTACCAAGACACGTTTTCGATGGTAAACTGGAAAGCTCTTAATACAGTGCAGAAGAAACAGCACACACTGTCAAATTGTGTAGGTTGTCAAGGGCACTATTATGCCATCCATAATATTTTCCCCAGGAGAGAAACTTTCAAAACCCGAAAACTTTTAAAAGAGGTCCTTATTGAAAGTGGGGTGAAGACACAAAGTAAAGTGAAACCAACGCAAAAAGTCATTAAAACTGCTGTAAAACACATTTATTCAAAAGTGAATGTTCACTTTGAGAAAATATTTAAAGTAAGCTTTGCTGAAGCACAAACAAAAGTGAAGAAACTTCAGCTCCAAAAAAAGAAAGACGCAGTTGAGAAAAAGCGGCAGCGTTGAGAGAGAGCACACCAAGAAAAAAGTAAAATCCAATGCTAATGTCTAATCCACCTGGAGGAGGAGTAATGTTTCTAATAACTTTGTAGTAATTTGCATGCCAGACAATGAGATCAACAATTTTCACCTTTACTTGTGTTGCAATCTAGCATTTATTTAAGCACACTCTCTATATTTGCCTTCATTTTCCAGTTTTTTAAAAGGAATGCAAGTACCAAATATTCCACTGTAAACTTGGAAAATTAAACGAGACTTACCTGTAAGTTGAAGTTTGATTGAGATTCTATCACATGACCAAGGAGGCAGGAGATCACATGAGATAGCACAGCGCATGCGTCAAGTCATTGTTTTAAAGCCAGTGGTTGTGTCAGATATAATCCAGATTCCCATATTACACATAATAATAACAGGGATGGGATCTCATAGCTGACAGGGTGGGCATGTGATCTCCTGCCTCCTTGGTCATGTGATAGAATCTCAATCAAACTTCAACTTACAGGTAAGTCTCGTTTAATTTTCCAATTCTATCACATGACCGGAGGCATGGAGAGCCCATGAGACTTCAAAGCTCTGACACAGCCATCTAAATATGTCACATAAAGCAATTGCATACCAATTGTAAATATATTTAAATATGAATGTTATTGATGTTCAACCAATAAAAAATTGGTTAGCTAATTTGTGTAATGGATATCATATCAATAAAGTATATCAATATATCCATCAGAGATTTCACTCATGCTGCAGAGCGTATAGTGTCATTACATCTTGACATAAGAACAATAACATTTTCAAGTATAAGTGAAAGTATAACTTTCAAAGATAAGTGAATCTAAGACAAAACTGCTTCTGCTAGTGTTGCTCCTCTTGAGCCTAGCACTGGTTTATGGTAATATTTCTGGAATGTTTCTGCTGATTCCCAACCAATCGTGTTCAGTATGATATCTAGAGGGATTTCTTTTTGATGGGCCTTTGTTGCTGAGGCAGCTCTTGTACTGTGTTAAGTAAACATTTTTGTGTCTATGCCAGAGTTTGTTAAAACCTGCTTAGTCCACCTAGAAATCGTGACTCTTGAAATAGCCTTGTTAGGCTTTATGAAACTTATGAACAGTTTGTTTTCTCCATTCCGTAGTGTTTCTGTCTCCTTTATATAAGCTTTCAGAGTCGTGAGCGGACATATTCTACTGTCAGGAGTAAATTCGGTAATCGTTACGGCAGCTGCTGCCTTGTTGGGTCTGCTTGTCTTAGTGTGTTCCTCTAGTGACAGATAGGCAGTCTGGGATGTCAATTGTATTCCATTTAATGATAGTAGGTGGATGAATTGCCCTCGTTGGCCAGTTACTAGCAGAAGTAACATGACTGTTTTTTGTGTGAGTTCCTTCAGAGATAGCTTCTCTAACGGATACAATGTTTTAAGGTAATCCAGGACTTGTGAGACATCCCATATTTGATTGTACTTTGGCTTTGGTTTGATTAACTCGTAAATACCTTTCATAAAACGTGTGACCAGTGGGTGAGTTCCAAAGTTATCACAGTTATCAAGGTTTAGAATGGATGTTAAGGCAGATCGTGCTGTATTAATGCTGGAGTAACTCAATCCCTGGCTATGTAATGCCATCAAGAACTCCACAGCCTTGCTTATCTTTGGTGAACTGTAATCAATTGTCCTCTTACTACAAAACTCCAGCCATTTATTGAGGTACATTGAATATTGTTTCTTGGTGCCCGGCCTCCATGAGGCCATGAGGACTTCAATGACCTCTTTAGAAACGTTGTATTGTCTGAAAGAGTTCCGGATAGCGGACATACCATTAAGTGGAGTTTCTGGTGTAATGGGTGCAGTCTGTTGTGTGTTGTGTGCTGAAGTAGTTTGGGAGATGGTTGGCAGATCCAGGGTTGGCTGTACAGTAACTGTAGAACCAGGGGGAACCATGTTTGTGTGGGCCACACTGGTACAATCAATATGCCTTTCCCTTTGTCCTGTTGAATTTTCTGTAGGCATCGTGGGATTAAACTGAAAGGTGGAAATGCATAGAAATTAAATTTACTCCAATCAATGGAGAACGCATCCACAAAGGCACTGCCTGGGTCTGGTTGCCAGGAGCAGTATTGTGTAAGTTGTGAGGTTAGTCTAGATGCAAATAAGTCCATGTTAAGCTCTGGGAACTCTGTTAAAATCTCTGTGAACACATTCCTGTTCAACATCCACTCATGCTTGTCTGAAAAAGAGCGGGATTTAAAATCTGCATCCACATTCAACTTCCCCGCAATGTGGACTGCAGAGACCCAGATATTCCGGTGGATACACCACTCCCACAACTCAATTGCAAGGGTGTTTAGTACAGGGGATTTGGATCCTCCCATGTTGTTAATATATGACACCGCTGTTGTATTGTCTATTTGGATTTGAACATGAGTTTTATAAGCTTGGCTACAAAATGATTTTAGTGCAAAAAATGCTGCTTTAAGCTCTAAGATGTTTATGTGATCCATGGCCTCATTGGTATTCCACCTGCCACCTATTTGCTGGTCACCATACACTGCCCGCCACCCTTTGTTTGAAGCATCTGTTTGTAGCTGAATGTTTGCTTTAAGGGGTTGAATATTTTTACAAGCAACTGGCATGTTTGAAATCCACCAGTCAAGTTCGATCATCGATCGGGGGGACAGTTTCATGTGAGCATTATAATTTCCCTTGCTACAAATGAGAGCATTCGTTTTGTCATACTCTAATGACCGATAATAGAGTTGTCCAAACTGTGTTCCAGGAAAGTTAGACACCAGTATGCCTATTACTTCCGCTACCTCTGAAATTAATGGGTTTTGCTTCGCTTTTAGCTTTTTGCATGATTTCAGTGTTTTAAGAACTTTCTGTTCTTTTGGTGAGACAGTCATGCTGCCTGAGTCTAAATTAAATCCTAGGAAGGTCAGGCAACAAACGTTTAGGCTTACCTGATTCAATGGCTTGTTATTTTGTGGTTCATTGGTTACTTGGTTATGCCCTCCTTTTTCCCTTTCATCGGCGGAGAGCGGCTTTTCGATAAAAAATTATTATTATCGGTGTAGCGAGCTCTTGAGTAAGCGTAGGGAGCAAAGCGTCGGTTTTGGTTTGCGGAGTAATGGTTTGTAAATGTAGATTTCCGGCCACGTGAGCTACTGTGTGACGCCGGTCTTACTTTCTTCGTTAACTTATTGGCGTCTGAGATATCTTTTGTCAGCGTAGACAAATCGCCAAATAAGAATTCGGACGATGATGGGACTGTTGTGGCATTGCATAAAGCGGCATAGTCCCTGTGCAGATCTTTCTTCATCGACTGGCGTCTAGTGCTATTCATATCATGCAGGCAATTCATTGCCAAAGCAATGCCGTCGGTGAGAGTGGTCAAGAGCTCTTTGTTGTCTGATTGGTTTTGTTTCAGAACAATATCCGTCGCTTTAGTAATAGCGACAACAGCTGCCACAAGTGAATTTTGTGACTTTTGATGTTTCGAGTCCTGTGTGCGGACTTGTGCTGGGAGCTGACTCCAAATGAGTGGATTTACTTGTGGCGTTTGAAGCCCCTCGATGTTCGCAGGCTTAGGATATTGATCCACCTTTGCGTGGGTCTTTTCGTCTGGAATTTTGTCTCTGAGGAGACTATTCACAATGTTAGCCAGTTCCCCATCCACAGCGCTCCCAGTTTTCTCACTCAGATCGAGATCTTGAGCTATATCATGAAGAGCACTAGGGCTCTTTGATTTGTTGTTTCCCGCCTCGCGGGCTTTGGTCAACTCGCTGACCTTTGTATCGAGAGAAACAATTGATTCTTTGTCAGCATCTCCGTGCTCCAGTTCGCCCTCTTCGTAGTCGAGGTCCTCGTCTTCAGGGTTAACGGGCTCGCTCAGCTGATCCATTCGTCGGTTTATTGCTTTCATTTCTTGGACTACCGACTGGACCATGCTGGCCAAAGCGTTCATCGTTGGCGACTCGCCGGACTCGTTGGGGACGTCGCGAGATGCTCCTTCAAGTTCTGTCATGTTTCGAGTTCTAACCTTGTTAGAGCTACGTATTTGTGATGTAAGACCAACTACGTTGGTTCTTAAAGGTTCAAGTGATCTAACTACATTAGATTCAGCTTGTTCCAGTTGTTTTCTTCTTATTCTTTAGAAATCGACTTGCTTGATGCAACGCACGTGTGCAATGACTTGACGCATGCGCTGTGCTATCTCATGGGCTCTCCATGCCTCCGGTCATGTGATAGAATTAATCAGTCATACTGAACTTCTTCCAACCAATGGAGAGAATATAATACTGGGAGAAGGATCCTATGGTCGATGCCTTCTGAGACAGTACACACAATTTGATATAAAGGTTGTGGAAAAACAGTCTCTGATGCAGGACACCACAAAGATAATGAAGGAGGCCCACATTATGCAGGCCTTCCCACATAAAAATATCCCAACCATAATAGGTGTGCAGCTTCAAAAGCAGCCCATTTCCTTAATAATGTAGTTTAAAGGGGAAGACAATACGTCTGTGTGACCTTAGTGAAGTCACAGGATAGCGATTGACCAGGAGCATAAAACAAACGCACAAACAACAGACGTATAACAAAGTTTTCCAACCAACTTACAAATTTATTCTTACGATAATCGACGGTAGCGAAGATACGTAGCGATGGCTTTAAAGCACAACAATAGCGGGACACAATTTGACGTGGTGTGGTTCAAACTAAAAGGAAATTAAAAATAAACCTATGTAACTTACATTGCACCGTATATCGATTGTGCATAACGACAATGAAATCAACTAAGCCTTTATCTAATAGAAACCGATGTAAACAGAGTAACAAAATCATGCGACAGTTATAACAAGTAAAAAAGACTTACTTTGGTTTAGCTCCTAGCTTGATAGCATATAACCCAATGATAGCGTCAATAGCGAGATAGCTTGCTCTTAAATAGCGAAGATGTAAACTCGTTGTACCACGATAGCATGTGACTTTCGCAAGAAACCCGTAACCTGATAAGTACACGTGTAATATAATAGCTACGGCTACTGGAAAACGTGATCAAATGTTAACACTACAACTTTACGTAATCAATCGAGTTAATCATAAACGATAAAATAAAAGGATATAAAAATAGAACGTTTCGAAACTAACAATCTGTAACAATAAGCAAACTATTGTCTTGTCAGAAAAACAGTGCAACAATACAGAATGTGCAAAGCTCACTCATAACAAATGACTGGTTAATTATTTCACATGATTTGACAGAAGCCCTTTCGCATATTCACACAAAAGGCTTTCTTCATTGTGATTTGAAGGCTAAGAATGTTCTTGTGAGTAACAAACATGGCTACATCATCGATTTTGGAAAAGCATGTGACAGCTCCTTTCCTCCTGCAAAGAAGTACAGCATCTGTTATCTTCATATTGCTCCTGAGGTTCTTAATGGTTCTCCCTGTAGCAAAGCCAGTGATATTTTTCCCTTGGTAAAATTCTGTTCAAAGTAGGTGTTAAGCAAAACATTCCACTTTTGGTTTCCATGGCTCAAGAATGTTTGGATGACAGTCCTATAAGAAGACCAACAACAACAGGCATTATGGCAACACTGGCTTCCATAATATCTCACTGAATACCATAAGCTTAAGCAGGGGTTTCACGGTCCTGACACTGGGCAAATTGACTGGCTGGGAACATAATTTTTCCTGCATGTTTTGACTGACATAAATCAGAATCAAAACATATTTTGCCTGCTTCCTTGTACATTTCCCATCACCTCAAAATCTTAATGAAACCTCTGCTTAACCCTTTCACCACCAGTCGTTTTTTGCAGAAAACAGCCCTGAACACCAGATGTTTTTGGTACTGTTTGCCGAGATTACGTACATTACTTTAATTGCAATTTTCATGGAGAAGGAAGCATTTTTGCAAAAAAGAACCCCATATGATTTTATTTGTTATAAAATTCTCTTTCAGGTAATTCTATTTACATTTTTAAAGGATGAAAACTGACTGAACATGAACCTCTCAAAGTTGAGATAACCTACGATTTTGAAAAAAAAAACATATGGTCCTTCTTGAAATGTGTACAAACCCACCAAAATTTGTCCAACAATATTCTAAAATGAAAAAATGCTTTTCATAGGACAACCTTAGATGAAAAAAGCAATTTATCTTACAACAAAAGTCATATTTTTACACTAAAACTCACCCGACTTCATTTGCAAAAAAGTCATGTTGTCATTGCGCAACATCTTTTGAGTAAAAAAACTTTAAATTTACCCATTGATTTGTGAGTTTTTACTAGCACTTAGAAATAGTTTTTGTCTCTGTAACAAATGAATTCTGAAATAAAACCTGTTCTTCTATTGAGTTACTGATGTAGTGCCTCTCATTTATTGTCCCTAGCTAGCAAAGTTTTCTTTAGTATGGTAGTCATAGAAGCAATTTGATCCTCCTTCTCCAATGCACAGGTAAACATTGCACTGGCTGCACTTGAAAGTTGTCTTGTGTCTTGGAGAAGGGTTGTCAGGATTTGCTTTCTTTGAAGAGAAGTGCTTTCTTTCACAGACCACACAACGATGATTCTTGCCCTCCCCTTTGAAGGGAAAATGGATTCCAACATTACTGAGACGTTCAGGCACTGGTGTGTCTACAATCCTCTTTCTTTTGTTAGAGGCAGTTGATTTGTGTTGCTGTGGGAAGTTGCCAACCAACTGCACACAAAGGTCTTCCTTGAAAGACAATAGATCCCTTTTCCTTCTTCCTCTTGGAGTTTCTGGGCGCTTGAACCCCTCAAGAATGTAAGCATTGTAAATGCTTAGAAGGACCATCTTCAGGAAAATGCGAAGGTACCACCTCTTCTGTTTCTTTGACTTATTGACTGCTGTCATTTGGTCTGAGAGATCGACTCCTCCCATAAAGTTATTGTAGGACTTGACAATTCCTGGCCTGTAAATCTTCTTGGTAACCCAGCGTCCTCGTTGCTTGACCCTTCTACACACCACGTCACTTTCATTTCTGACTTCTTCTGATTCAGCCCCAGAGTTGTCATCTTCGACCCAATCTGGTACCACTGGTGGGGAATGTATTGTAGTTAGAAAATAGACATCTTTTTTGTCTTTCCACCTCAAAGCTGTCATTCCTTGTTCCTTTGCAGTAAGCCATGCCACTTCTCCTCGTTTCCTGAGAACAGCTCTTTTCAATTGTTCATGCGGGTAGCCCTTGCGAGGTCTTGCTGTCCCAGCAGCAATAATTCCCCTTGTCCTCAACAAAAGGAAAAGAATTGGGCTGGTGTAAAAATTGTCAACATAAAGGTGATGGTTTGTATTGTGCAAATCTGCAACCAAATCCATGACAATCTTACCGGTCTTTCCGATGTTACCAGCCTCTCTGTCGTCCTTCCCAGCATAGATAGAGAAATTCTTGCAATAGCCAGTCTTGGAATCACAGAGTTCAAAGAATTTCACTCCAAATTTGATTGGCTTATCTGGCATTCTCACCTTTATGGCTAACCTCCCTTTGAAAGGAACCATAGCTTCATCAATGGAGATTTCACGGGAGCAGTTAAAAATTTCCTTGAATTTCTGAACAATATCATGATAAATACCTCTCACTTTATATAAGGGGTCTTGGTTTTTCTTCTTCTGTTTGTTCGTGGTCTGGGTCGCAGAAGAATATGTACGATTTTAACTGGAAGAAACGTTTTCGAGATCGCAAAATGTTTTTCACTCCTGGAATGTGAAATAGCCTTGCTTCTGCAGATGACAGGAAGTAGCGTTCGTCGCGTGGGACAACAATAATGTCATTCGAAATGATCAACATTGCAATAAATGCCTTTAACTCTTCGGATGTGGCAGGTTGCCAATTTGGTACTTCTTTCTTCTGAGCATTCTTGTTTGTAAATTCCACAATTTTACCGATGATTTCCTCGGTGAAAAACAACGAGAAAAAGTCAAAAGCCTTACCAGTATCAGGTGAGTTTATTGTCGGACCAGGTGTTAACGTGAACGGTTGCATGTCTACATCGAAGCGCTGGTTCTCCCACTTCATGTTTTCGGGCAAATCGAAATTAAAACCAGCG
The DNA here is from genome assembly GCF_964200805.1 of Pocillopora damicornis. Classification (NCBI taxonomy): domain Eukaryota; kingdom Metazoa; phylum Cnidaria; class Anthozoa; order Scleractinia; family Pocilloporidae; genus Pocillopora; species Pocillopora damicornis. Next base: position 21,065,374 of record NC_142670.1, on the reverse strand, counting down.
AAATCCTCTTCTTCTTCATCGCTATCGAACAGCTCTTCAAGGACATCGTCATCTTGGAAAGAATATTCGCTTGAAGATGATAAATCTGATCCAGAATTGTCGCTCTCGTCACCCGAAGACATTTAAAAATGGCGAAGTTTGAATTTTTATCTCGTTGAACTTTCAAAACAAAATATCTCGAAAACTTTGTATGAAACCGCGTGGTGATAAAAACACGATTGCATTACTCAAACCCTCCCTCGGAAAATGGCAATATCTGGGCCCCCCAATTGCTAAAAAAGCCTGGTTACAGAGCGGTAATGTATGTAAATTTATTTGGCCGCTAAAGGGGCCACGAGTGTTGCAGTACCTTTTTGTCAGTGGCCTCTAAAGAGGCCACCGGTGGTGAAAGGGTTAAGAAAGTAATAATTAACACTCTAATCAGGTAAAGTGACCCTTGCCATGTCACAGCAGGAGTCTTTCTTAGGCTTTGCAAGGTTAAAATTACAATGTATGTGCGTGTCTTTAGCAAGTTTATGTGTGTCCTTGGTCTAAACTAATTTTGTACTTCTGCTTTACGAATTGTGAATGAATGTTAGAGGAACATTTTTAATAATGCACCGATAAGGTGCTCTAGGGTCCATCAGGTACAAATTACTTCATAGGTCATACTCATGTCTATAATTTTACATCGCTGCTAGATAACATACATGTATCGATTTATTTCCCAATTCCTGCCAATTATTGATTTATGAAATTGAATTTAGACTAGCAACTGGCAGATCGGTAATTGTGAAGAAGAGCTCTCCAAAAAACCTGTCGGCCGACTGTCAGTCAACTGTCAGCCGACAGGTTACCGACAGTCTACCGACAGCTAACCAACAGGTTACCGACAGGTTAAGAAAAAAGAAAAATTGTGTTAAATACGAACAGTTAACTTGACATAACAATCCGTAATGGTGATGTATGACTCGACAGACTTCACCTACTTACCGATCGACGGCAAAGTTGAAAGTATGTAAAGAAACGTTTCTTCCAAAATGTTGTTATCAGATGCGTATAGGATATATCACTTGCGTAACTTACAACAGACAATCTAGGAATCGCATTGGAAGATAATTTAATCGAAAACTCGGCCAAAAACTCTGATAACCATAAGCTACGTATCAATACAAACACTTTCGTTCAAATCGCTCAACAATGCAACGGTACCTCTTATGGTATGTTATGTATGTATCAATGATGTTTACCTTGTGCATTTGTGTTGCTAACATCGTCCTCTATCTTGCAGGTTTGGGATGAATTGCTATTTCCAATTTCAAGTTTAATAAATGATACAACTATGAATCTTTTTACTCGTTATGTTAAGTAATAAATTACTGTACGCAACAATTCGATAATTAGACTTGGATGCGTGATGCGATAATTGATTTAGGCGCACGCCGCTAAAATCACGATTCTATGAGTGAAGTATCTTGTATATTTCACCACTCACAAAACGGCTCCTTTAGGAGCCACCAAATCTTGAAAGTCAATTGTCAACGTATTACACATGTTGGATGTTGTATCAAGCGAAAACCGAGAGGAAACATTAAGGTTTTGTGTTAACGTTTCACGGACAAGCTACCGACAGGTTACCAACACATTACCAACAGTCGGCCGACTGTCGGTCCACTGTCGGCCGACAGGTAGCCTATATTTCGGGCAAAACCTGTCGGCCGTCTGTCGGCCGACAGACGACCGACACTCGGCCGACAGATTTTTTTGGGAGCTCTTCTTCACAATTACAGTTTTAACTAGTTAGGCCACCATAGCCTTCTAACAGGAATATTGACTTGGAAAAGCAAGAAAAAAGCAAGAAATACAATTTTAAAATTTTCCATTCTGACTTTGTAACAAGGCCAACCTATCCTGCTCTTAAGATGGCACATCTTTAATGAGTAGGGCTGAGATGACACATCTTATACTAGTTTGTGTTTGCTCTTGTCACACAAAAAAACAGTGCCCCACTTGGGGTAACAGTAAGCACTGGTAATTAATCATGTCTTATCAACAAAGAGAGAGGGCTATGGTCAGAATCATATGCATGTATCAGAACTTTTGCGATGCACTTGAATTAAAAGATACTCCACTGGTGTAGTGGGTAGAATATTTACATTCAAATAGACACATATATCAATTACATGTCCATCATTGATAATGATTGTTGCAATTATTACCGGTCAAAACTTAAAAACTAAACTGTTGACTATTATTAAAACTGATATAACATGATTTAAAAACCAAAAAAATACCTCATAAAGAACACCATGAACATTCTTGTAATAAATTAGTTGTGTGGAATAACTGGAAGGACCTTTCCAAGAAAACAAATCGGGATAACAGTAAATAAAACTGGTTTTAATCAAGTAGATTCCCTTTGGAATCTGCAAGGGCTGGCTGGTTTTCTGTGTGAGTAATTAAAATTATTATTATTATATATTTAAAGCAATTCATTGAGTGACCTCAGAATAAACTAACACACATTAGTAGAGCTTTTTTCTCTTAGTTTTCAAGGAAAATTTATGACAAGACAATCTGCATCTTACATGTCAGCAATTAAACTTACCTAACAACTGCTTTGGGGGATTACTTTTGTAAGTAAATTCATGTGCTTCTTGGAAAAACTGTTTCCAAAGCATTCAAAAGCCTAAATTTTGATAAACACCATAAGTTTACACATTATGATATGATAGAGGATTTATCAAACTACATGTAATTTCAAAATTGAATGGTATATCCAGAATGAAACTTTTTTCTATGCATTTGTTACAAAACATAGTACTTTTTCTATGCATAAGTTACAAACATTGTAAAATGCTATTAAGCTCTAGAAACGAGTGCTATATTATAAATTCATGTTGCATTGTATTTGCAGTGAAGTCAATGAACGTGTTGAGGGCGGTGTTTAGAAGTCTTCGTAGGTTCGAAAGGGTTCTCTTTCTCCATTTTTTGAGGAAATGAAGATAGCTAAGAAAATTTTATTACCTTTTGATGTCTTCCTCTAGATGGTCGAATTCACCAGCAAAGATGGGAAAAACCAATGCAAAGCCGACACTTCAAAATGGCGGATGCCGTTCACAAACTACGCGATCTTGATTCCAAGTAACTATAGTTACTCGCGCAGTCCACGCGAATTCTGCAAACCTTGCTAGGGGGGCACTGGAGGCGAAAAGCATTTTTGACCCAGGCCTTAATTAACTTGAGAAAGTCTTTTCCTTTAGATTTCTGGCATTAAACATGACCTTCTCTAGATCAGGGTATCTTAGGAAACATGCAATAATCTGTCTGGGTTTTCCATTGGAGGGGTCCCACTTTCCAATCTGATGTACTCTTTGAAATTCTAATCCATCGGCATCTTTCAAACCTAGCTCTGTACCCAAAAAGTCGACCGAAACCTCCCTCGTGTCTTCCTCTGTGCCTATTTCTTGGATTCCCATGCCGCTGATAGACCTCCATATAGACTTTTTTTGTTTTTGAGCTAGTCAAGCTGGGTTTGTAATTCTTGGATTCTCATCTTGAAGGATTCCCTTTCTGCTTTAGTCAAATTCATCCCGTTCTCTATGTCGTTCACAGTCTTCTCCATTTTCTTCTGAAATGTTTCAATATATCCAACCTTGGTTTAACATCCACAGATTTAACATGGTTCTCAAGTTCTTCAAGTCTGGAGTCTACTTTTCCAAGTTTGGATTCTACTGTTCCTAGTTTCTCTAATACAAGATCAAGTTTTGGCATAACCTGCTCTGCTATATTGAATGAGGATATCATTTCGTCCAATTTACAGCTACCGTATTTACCCGTGTATAATGCGCGCCTGTGTATAATACGCACCCTAATTTTTGACCTTTTTTCCGAAAAAAAAGATTTCATGACAAATACCAAGAAGTAAAACTTTCATTTTTTCACTTAATTAACAAGAGCTGGGAATTCATCAATAATATGTTTACAACAATTTCTAACTAGTTGCTACTACAAATATCGAACGCACCGAGCACCTATTTACAAGCTTTTCTATTCAGTAACAGTCAAACGTTTTATAAATGTTGTAACTTGAAGTCCTTACTAATATACCTAAATTCACAACTTGAATTATTATCATAACAGCCGTTCATAAACATTATTTCTACCCACAGTACTGCTGGTAGCTTGAATATAATTACTGCATTGCAATTGCGTGATTTAAGTAAAATGTTCAGTGTCTTTAAACCGACTCACAGTCCAATTCGAATAGGTTTTCGATGACTGAATCCTCAAGTTCATCAGTGGCTGATATGGTTAATGGTTACTTCAAGTCCCAAGATCTTACCTTAAGTCTTATGGTGATCGAAGATTTTCTATTGCAGGACCTAAATTATGGAACAGTGTACCTGCATCTTTAAGAACTGCTGATTCCTTTCAAAAAACACTTAATGACATATTTAATTTGCCAGAATTTTTTTGATTTGTAAATGTATTTCTATATCTCTAAACATCTAAAAGACATAGCTGAGGTGAAAAAGGCAGGAATACAAATGCAAAAATCATCCAGTGCTACGGGCAGCACACCAAATCAGGGTTATAAGGCCCCAAAGCAAGGGTTCAACAGGCAACGCTTTGTAAAGTCTTATCACAGGGATCATGGGCAATTTGACACACGCAAGACCACTCAACAGAATTTTTTAGCTCACAGCCAGGCACCAAGAAGTGCCTAACACAAACAACAAAACCCAAACCAGAAGGATTAGTAACCGCTAAGGTGAGACCACAACCTATACCTACTGTGAATGCAGATTTATAATCTCACCTGTGTCAGTAACGTACTGGTTTATTCACAAATATCTCCAAATGTTCAAAGTCCGTACGGCCACGGACCACAAAAAATATAACACAGTTGCACAATCCGAGGCACACAGTGAAAACTCACAATCGACACGTTCCTTGTTTACATAAAGGCGATGCGAGTGGTTTTCTGCAAAAAATATAAATGTCCAATGTCTTACATGTTCTTCAAAACGTTTACAAATGTCCACAAATGTCCACTTACCGAACTGTATGGCCTCTCGGTTTAAAATAAACGAAATAAGCTCTATAAACTCCGTATTTAACAACAAATAAATCTGGCACTTGAAAGCACATGGCGAATACAATAAGATTGCTCGCATGGTCACGTGACCGCAAAATTGACAAAATCCTACTCAGGGGAGTCGGGAGTGACACTGGCCCCTAAATGAATACACCGAAATTCATTTACAATGTTCAAACAGCTACCGACTCCTAACTGCCTGAGTTTAAACAGCACTCAGTCATCATGGGATACATTCCAACAGTTCTAAATCAGTCCATCTCTAAAGGAGATAAACTTGTGATTGGCCGAGTGACTATCACACTGCTAGTCTTCAGCTCTCTGCGGCGTCTTCTCTTAACACGAGTCGCCACTGTACAGGCAGTCTTCACTCAAACGGTACGCACATACCCGTCTCTGCTGACAACAACTTCCTCCACACGTGCGATCGGCCACTGGCCACGAGGGTAACTTTCATCTGCCAATAGGACCAAGTCCCCTTCTTTGATGTTTGGCTTAGGCATCTTCCATTTCTGTCTCTCCATAAGGGTTGGCAAGTACTCGCTGGACCATCTCCGCCGGAACACACCAGCCAAATACTGAGCTTGTCTCCATGCACGCTTGCAGTGAAGATCTCCTTTGTCAAACACACCTGGCAGTAAACTGGGCGTTGGGTGCAAATGCAACAAATGGTTGGGGATAATTGGCTGATCATCTAAGGAACTGTCGCTGTTGCATGTTAAGGGACGGCTGTTGACAATGTTGACAGCTTCTGCCATGACAGTAGAAAGGACTTCATCTGTCACCAACTGTTCCTTCAACAAAGCCTTCAACACTCGCTTAGTAGTTTGAATCATCCTCTCCCATGGTCCCCCCATATGGCTCGCGTCTGGTGGATTGAATGTCCACTTGATTTCTTTCTGAGCACAGAAATTACTGATTCTTTGGTTGTTCCAGAGTTGTACAGCTTCTCTCAACTCTTTGTCAGCCTTTGTGAAATTTGTTCCGTTGTCGCTTCGAATCTCCTTGGGGCAACCTCGCATGCTAATAAACCTTCTCAAGGCGTTTATCATAGAATCGGCACTCAGCGAGTGCAAAATCTCGACGTGTACTGCACGTACAGTTAAACATGTAAAGAGGCAGCCGTACCTCTTGACGTGTGATCTTCCCTGTTTCACTTCGATTGGGCCAAAACAATCGATTCCAACATATGAAAAGGGTGGTTCACTTGGAGTCACGCGATCTGCCGGGAGTTCTGCCATGAACTGCTCTGCCAGTTTTGCACTTCTCTTCTGACAGTCAAGGCACTTGCTTAGCACCCGGCGCACTGCAGATCTGCCCTTCAAAATCCAATACTTCTGTCTCAACGACGACAGAACTGACTCTTGGCCCATGTGTCCCACTTTGAAGGGATGATCTCTGATTATTAAATCTGTGATGTGATGCTTGTAGGGAAAAATAACTGGGTGTTTCAACTCGTAAGACAAAGGCGCACGTCCAATACGGCCTCCTACTCTCAGCAATCCATCTTGAACTTGAGGATTTAACTTGCTTATTGAAGCTCCCATCTTTTTCATTAGCCTCTTTACTGACCTTTCATCCGCTCCTGGCTGGAGAGCTGTTACATCAGGGAACTCTTTGCGTTGAACATAGCGCATGATTTCATGCTCTGCCTCGCAAAGCTCGTCAAGTTTGAGGTAATTCCTTCCTTCCGCTAAATCATGTGTGGTTGGGCAACCTTCTCTGAGTTGTAGAAACTTGTTCATAAGATACTGTTTATAGCGCAGCAACCAGGCAATTGCTACCTTGAGCTTCCACCAGGATGAATAGTACAGAATAAGCTTCTCCACGACATCACAACTGACCGCTCTCACATAAACTTGATTCTCCTTTCTGACTTCTGGATCTTCATTCTTGAGGCAAGGGACCTCAATCATCTTTGGCCAGTATTCTCCCCCTTTCCACAAAAACTTAGGACCTGTCAGCCATCGGTTGTTCTTGATCAGAACGTCTAGCTTTAGACCCTTTGATCCATCATCTGCCGGGTTCTCGTCTCTGTTGACATATCGCCATTCTTGGGGAGCAGAACCATCGTGTATAATCGTCAGGCGGTTGGACTCGAAGGTGTGAAATCTCTTGGTTTCACTGTTTATACACTTCAAAACAGAGTTGGAATCTGTCCAGTAAATGACTTTGTTCACGGTCAGATCCAATTCATCACGGATAGCATGGCTGAGTTTCACAGAGATGACTGCTGCAGTCAACTCAAGTCTTGGAAAGGAAATTTCTCTGATTGGAGCTAACCGGGCCTTGCCCATGACGAACGAACAATGGACTCGCCCCTCAACATCTTCAAAACGAAGGTATGCGACCGATGAATAACATTGTCTCGAGGCATCTGAGAACAGGTGTAACTGGGTTTCTTGAACCTTTTCAAATCCTTTGGGTCTGAAACAGCGATCAATCTTTACCTCTTCAAGCTTGCTAAGGTCGTCTAGCCATCTTGACCACTGCACAGTCTCGTTCTCTTCAAGTGGTTCATCCCATCCAATCTTCTTTCTGGTTAACATCTGAAGTAGCAGTTTCGCCTTCATGATGTATGGTGCAATGAACCCAAGTGGATCAAATAAAGAATACACAACAGACACTATGCCACGTCTTGTCACTGGTTTCTTGGAAGACGCACTCATAAGTTTGTCTGAGACCTCCCACACAAATTTGTCATCTTCAATGTCCCACTTCATTCCTAAGGCACTTTGGGTTGGAAGCTGTTCAAGCTCCAAGTTCACAACTGTCTTAGCTCTCTCTGATTCTGGAATAGCAGCTATGACTCTCCTGTCATTACTGCACCAATTTGTTAGATGAAAACCACCTTTGCTGAGCTGCTCACGAACTTTGTTTGCCAGCACAATTGCGTCTGTCACTGTTTCAGTTGACTTCATGAGGTCATCAACATACATGTTCCTGTTGATGACACTTGCAACTTCTGAATTTTGCCCTCCGTCCATCTCTGCAGTTTTCTTCAAACAAAAGTTCACGACACTTGGCGACGACGTCGCTCCAAAATGTGTTTCACCATTCAGTACTCCACTAACTCTGCTGATAGCTCTCCTCCCTCCCACCACAAAAATCTTAATGCATCAGAGTCTCTGGGTTCCACTCTTACTTGATGAAACATTGATTGTATATCGGCTACAAGGCCGACAGTCTCTTGGCGAAAACGGCTCAACACTCCTACAATATGATTAGTTAAGTCGGGGCCCTGCAACAATTGCTGATTCAAAGACGTCTTGGCAAACTGAGCCGCACAATCAAAAACTACTCGGACTTTCTCTGGTTTTAATGGATGCATAACTGGGTGGTGGGGCAAATACCACACTGGTCGGTCTTCTGGGTGTAGCTCATTGGTTGGTACTCTCTCTGCATGGCCCTCTTCAACGTATTCATTCATGGTTGCATTGTACTTGGAAAACAAGTCTTGGTCTTTGAGGAGACGTTTCTTCAGAAGCTCAGCTCAACGCTCGACCATTGACCTGTTATTTGGCAAATAAGGTGGATCATTACGCCACGGCAGCGCTACTTGGTAATGCCCATCAACCATTTTCAACGACTGTTCCATCTTCTCTAGTGCTTTCTTATCCTCAATTGAAAGACTTGCGCTTGAGCTCACAACAGAATCTGCAAAGTCAGTTTTCCAAAGTTTCTCAAGTTGCTCATGTAAAATCTCATCTTGTATTTGACGCTTCACTTCTGCATCTCCACACTGCAGGTTTACATCTGTCTCATTTGCTCCTAATTCTCCAACTTCACTCTCCTCTTTCTTCTCAACACCACCTTTCTGTCCTTCAAACTCTACAACCTCTGGCTCATCAACATAAAACTCCTTGTTACCCAGGCGAACAAAATTAACTGAACAAGGTCCACTATCTCCAGTGCCGCCCAAGGGACCCATAACTGTCCAACCCAACGAGTATCGCACCGCTACTGGCTCACCATGTCCACCTGACTTACATTCCAATGGGACAAACAATGATGGCTTCTCCTTTAGGCCTATGATAAGACCGACATCTGATGCACTTAACTCTGGCAAATCAACATCCCTTAAATGGGACCAGTTCAAAATGTCTTCTCTCTTGGGAATGCAACTGACTGACACTGGTATCTGCTCAACAGTTCTAATGTTCAACAATTCCTCTGACAGTCTGCCATCCAACGACGTAACAACAATATCTACCATGTGGCCTTCAACGTTCTTGGACCCTGTCACTCCTTGTAGCTCATAGTTACATCTTGAGCCCCATGACCCGAGGTCATTGAAAAGCTGTTCCTTGCACAAAGTCACCTCGCTACCGCTGTCTAGTAGCGCATACGTCTCCACAGTCCTCGTCCCTCCCTTGGCTGTAACCTTAACAGGAAGGACTCCTAGGCAAACATGTCTCTCGCCGGCCCCAGTTGCTACTGTCACAGAACTTGCACCTTGCCGTTCTTGAGTTGCTCTTTGGACTTCACCTGAATTACTTGCGGCTGCATTAACTTGTTGAAGATGATCTTCAGCATCAAGAGAGGAACCATGAGGGGTAACACTGGTAGAACTTACTCTCTCTGTCTGATCTCTGGGAGTGGGGTGTAGCAGAGTATTGTGATCCTCAACACAACCTCGCACCTGACACTTGAAGGCTTCCTTGGGACAACGATCTTTAAAATGTCCTCCGTTGAGGCATTTGAAGCACAGCCTCTTGCTTAACGCCAACCTTTCTCTTTCTGGATACGGCAGCTTCTTGAATTTCTCACACCTCCATAATCCGTGCTGTCCAAGACAAGCAGGACACTTTCAGTTGCAAAAGTCTTCTATATCAAGGCCAAATAATTAACATTTCATTCTCCTTTCTCCAAAATTACTTCCTTTTAAGTTGAGTTTGTTTCCTTAGCCAAAAATGCAGAAAAAATACCAATGAATAAGGAGGTGATTTACATGAGAAATTTCAGCCTAATTAGGGGGCTGGAATTTTGTTGTGACTACATGACCAAATGTAGATCTTTTCTCCTTTGCAACTGCCAGCTTCAGTGATTTCGTTACATTGAAAAAAACAATCACTACATATGTCCAAGGTCTCATTTCAGCCTGGGCTGAAATTCCATTCCAATTACATGGGCTTTTTGGAGCTTTTTCATCCTCGCATCCTGGGCTGAAATCTCAGCCCCTTCTAACTAAGCTGAAAGTCACCATGTAATCACCCCCTTAGAAATAAGGTTACATGTACAAAAGGAGGGCAGACAGTACCAATTATGCCAGTGCAAAGGGATCAGCATCATCAGGAGCAAGGCAGCTCGAGATTATGCCTGTACGACGCCTTTCCACTAACATATTAGCACCTTTTGCACTCCTTCTGCGTGTTGACTTTCGGTCAAGACTGTGCATGACCTGAGTTAGAGTAGGACTCTGCCACTGAAGTGAGCTTACACAAAAAACTTTCTTCTTTGGCCTCTCTGAGTCTGAGCTTTCATAGCCATTCTCACTGTTCGACTCGCCCTCCTCAGATTCTGACATGGAGTGTTCCGATGACATATAGTCTGTGGTCATGAACTTCATGTGCTGATCGTTGGCTTCTGCAGCCAAAGATGTAGAAAGGTTGAGAGCTTTCACTCTCTGGTTCTTTTTCTGTATTAAAATAAATTGATCAAAATTGTTCACAATTACACTAAATATGAAAGTCACAAATAGACAAGGTATGGGTTGAAATTAGCTTATTGATTCTACCCAGCAGAGCTCTTACAGATACTGGGTCTTGTTTAAAGCATTGCTATGGTATTCAACAGCAGAAAAACTCAAAATAGCTTGAATTTTGAATATTATTTACCCTATTTAGACGGCTTCAGGCTCTCTGTTGCTTTAATACATCCTGAGCTGCATTTCTTGATTTGTTTACCTCTTGTCGTCTCTTAGTTTGGAAATGTACACGCATAGCAGCTAAAAAAGAGTAATGTTGTCTTGTTGAAACACGGTAAAGGGTAATTTGCTTTAAATTTTTAACCATTTTAACACTTGTTATTAGGTTTATGTTCTTAATTTAAATTGTACTTTTACTTTTCAGAAGGCCACAAGTTTGTCAGTATTCTCATATACTGTTGTGTTACCCTCTTAAAATAAAACCTCTTAATTACTAAACATTTTGATATATAACTTGTGTATCTAAAAACTGCATGTGAGTGCAATGAACTGTTTACAACCAAAATCGGAAGAGGAAGGACTGTGGGTGCAGTTTATTATCCTCTTAACCAATCCAGTGGGTACCTGTAAGCAATTATGCTGTGGTTTTAATGTTTATTTGGTTTTAAAATATTTAAATTATTTTGATTTTCATTCTCCTTTGTCTCAGATTCTAGATTATGGTAATCAAGATCAATAATGGAAATAAAAATTAAACTGGTTTGATTAAAAAAATTTGTAAACCAAGGAAACAAATCAAGGTAGTGGTCAGGATGAGACTCAAACCAAAGCAACAACACTTGTTACAAAACATTTGATACATTAATTTTACAAGAAAGAAGAAAAAAGGTGAATTTACCTTTTATTGTAACAACTGGTGTTTCGTGGTCAGTACTCTGCACTCCAGCCAAAATTTGCTGATTTACAACCTTGTTTTCAGGTCCATCGAAGCTAGGAGATTAAATATAATTGTTTAAGCATAGTTTAAAATTCCAGCTGTAACCACTTCCACTTGGGGCTCTGCACAGGAAGAGATGCGGTTACATTAGGTACTAAACCATTAATTAGAAAGTGTATGCAGCTTTTAGACCTTCAGGGCTGTAAATTAGGGCTGGGGGGCAAGAGATTTTACCCAGCTGTTATGCATTTATCTGTGGCTTCTCTGATAGAAAAAACAATATTTAATAACATCAAAAACTGCATGGTGCATCCTTACTGTGTACAGTTTCAGTGTTAATAGCACACACATTGAAAATGGTCTTTTACTTTATGTACCAGAGGCAAGTCATCATCATCAAGTCCCACTGGATCTCCCTGCCATCATCTCGGCCAACAAGGCTTTGGTAAACTTCCCTAACATTGGCCTGTGGAATCCAAAATATATGTATAAAAATATATATATCATATGAAACCACCAACTGGGCATAACATTAAAGCTGGTTAAAAGGATTGTAAGAACTAGAATAAACTAGGGTTTTTCACATTTCTGATCGAGTAGCTAGCAGTAAGATCATCTTAAAACAACTATTTAGTCCCGGAACTTGTAAACAATGTGCTTAAAAAATACAGCTCACCTGGCGCCTTCTTTTCCCACCCATTTTGGCTTTGCTCTTCAAAAGGTCTTCGAGAAGGATGGTAAGAGAACAAGAATAAGCTAGGGTTTTCTGCGTTTCTGATCGCGTAGCTAGCAGTGAGATCATTTTAATACAACTATTTAGTCCCGGAACTTGTAAACAATAAGCTTAAAAACTTGGGCTCACCTGGGGCGTAAATGTGTGGCCAAGGCTGCGGATGCAGGGTCTTTTGAGGGGCCTTTAAGTAGCTGAGTGATTTCCCGGACTGGACTCTGTAGAAGTAGGTGAAGCGATTTGGCCGCCTTGTAGCTTGGCAAGCTGTAGCTGCAACTCGAGCTTCTTGATCTCGAGCTCTTGGGATTCTTTTTGCAGCTGAAGAGCTACTAGTGACGGAGGTATTCTTTGATTGCAGCCTACGTCACGCTTATTAAAAATCAGGCTTAAAATAGAAGTCCGCCATGTTGGTGGTGTGACACGCGTGAATTGGCAAGTAAAAACTATTGTTTCTGCTTTGTAATTCGAAAAATTTAACGATAATGCCTTATATGTGTGTCGTCAAGGGGTGCAATCACAATTCTAAATCCCACAAAGGTATTTGTGGATTCTATAGAATACCGCGTGTAAAAGAAAATGAAAACGAGGAAACAAAAAGTTGCAGGAGGATAGGAGACAGCAATGGATACAGAATATTTATAGACAGGATTAAGAGAAGATAAATCTAAACAATACTCGTGTCTGTGGACATCATTTTGTCTCAGGTACTTTTTGTATTCTGTGACTCGTTCAAATTTCCTTTTGATAGTTAAATCTTAAAAACGAGTGTGCTTCGACGAAATAGGGTCGCCATCAGCTCTATACGACTGCACTAATTCAGAGTGGGCACCTACTCACAATATGGGCCATGATAACATAGCTCCTGAGAGTGTGGGTAATGCTATGTCGAAATACAAATGAGCTAAAGAAAGGGAAGCTAACAAGAAACAAGCTGCATCGAAGAAAAGAAAAACGTCATGTTCAGCAACCTCTACAACTGCACCTGCTTTTGAGGTTTTTTCTGCAAGTGCCAGCTTTGTGGATGCTAGAGGAAATACTAGCGCTGAAGGTTTGCACAATAATGTTCATTTGATAAAACTCTTATATTTCAATACATATATATTTGAATGTTTTTCATTTATTTCAGCTGAGGCTATAGAAATTGAGGATATGGATGTGGATCCCCAGACCAAAGGCTGTCAAACTGATAACTGTCTTGTGGTTGACAGGTCATGTCAAACAGATATGACCTTGGCAGATTTTGATTCTCAACATGGGTACATCCAATCCATTACTACTGAGCTCCACGACTGGAAAAAAACTGCCTCGCAGTTGCAAATTTCTCAGAATGGATTTAAAGATAATGATCAGAAAACAAAATTTTACTCGGGTTTACCCAGTTATTTAATGCTGATTCATGTTTTCAACCTGTTGACTCCTAAGATATCAACAACTCCAATGAATGCACTGTGTCAGTTTCAAGAGTTTTTGTTGGTACTGATGAGACTTAAACCAAATCTACCTTTTCAAGATTTAGCATACCGATTTGGAGGTTTGGCATCAACTGCTACAAGAATCTTCTATCGGTGGATACCTATAATGAGTGAGTGGCTTGACTTTCTCATCAAATGGCCTGACAGGGAGAATTTAAGAAACAAAAATAGAAAGTGATAAATACCTAACAGAAAATAGTGGCATCCTAAAAAACTTGTTACCAGGAGACATTGTGCTTGCGGACAGGGGGTTCAACATTGCTGACAGTGTTGGATTTCATGGAGCAAGACTATATATTCCTGCCTTCACTAGAGGCAAGAAACAATTGTCTGCTCTGGAAGTTGAGTAAACGAGAAAACTGGCAAATGTAAGAATTCATGTGGAGCATGTGATTGGGCTTGTCAAGAGAAAATTTACTATTTTGCAAAGCACACTTCCAATTGAGAGCATAACAGCAAAGCAAGGAGAGCCACTTGCTCCCATAGACCACATTGCTACTGTCTGCTGTGCCTTAACTAATCTATCAGACTCAATTGTAAGCTGATGATGATTTATACAGTCTATATAAATATATGTATAGATATGACTTTGAATTATATTTTTAAAATATTTTCATCTTAATCAATTTTTGATGTTATTTTTATTATACTATTAATTTGTTTAAATATAATTCAAAGTTATATTGGTCGACCTGACTTAGTATCAAGCACTTTGTATGTATTTTTAATTGTATTATTATATTGTATATACATGTATTTATTCATCTTTAAGAAGAGAAGACTTTTCTGGATTCTAATATATTTATTTTTTATGATAGATGTAGTAGCATTTTAATTTAGTACAATAAGTTAGAATAATATATAAAAATTAATAACTGCAATAAACATATTAGAATCCAGAAAAGTATTTTGCCTTGAAAATTAAAACACTGATTGTAGATTAAGCACTATATTACAAAAATTATCAGAGCACTACATTATTTACATAATCCATTATTTACATATATTTACATGTCTTTATTCACGCTTTTCATAATGGCCGACGTTGCGCGCGCCTGGGAACGATTTTAACACGGAATCGAGGCCACCCAGTCATCCGAGCGTACGTGAGACAAAGAAACTACAGTGTCAGACAACAAAAGGTTTAACCAGCTGAATTTGATTGATTTTTTTATTGTAAAATCCGTGTTTCTATTATTGAGCTCTTGTTTGATAGTTCTTGTCTCGACTGGACACTTATTTTTTTAAAGGAAAATCGCTATGCCAAGCCACTGTTGCGTGCCGCTATGCACTACAAGAGGATACCGCGACAGCAATGGGAACAAAATCTCGTATTATACTTTTCCATCAAACTCTCAACAAAAAGATAAATGGATTCATGCTATCAGAAGAGATGAAGGGCCCGATTTCGAGATATCTACAACGACAGTGGTGTGCTCTAAACATTTCAGAGCGAACGACTTTAAGAAAACCCTAGCTGGAAAACATCTCCTGACGCATGGTGCCGTCCCTTCGGTATTTGCTTGGATTCGCACTTCACCAAGAAAACGAAAACCTCCAAAAGAACGGCCGTTTATTAACAAGGCGACCAGCAACCACGCTGAAAATACTACTGATGGTACACTAGAAGAAAACGAGGTGCAAGAAACAGATTTTACGATCGTCCCAAGAAGTGTGGACGTGTCCACGCAAACTGATCTCTCTGCACATGAGGCTCGTCTCTCAGAAATTATTGCAGAATGTAATCGAAAAATTGGAATACTGGAGTCAACAATAGAAGATTTAAGGCTAAAGTTGCTGGATGAGCATCGTAAATATGATTTACTTAAAAGTAAATTATTTACTCTAGACTCAATGAAAGCTAAAATCTCATCCTGTAGTACTGTTGCTTTTTATACTGGATTTCAAGATTGGGATGCCTTCACTGCAATTTATAATTATCTCGATCCGGGGGAAAAAGGAGAAAATATAAATTACTGGCTTTCAGGTAATACAGATACATCAGTTCTTGCTTATGATGATGATGAATGTGATGAAGTGTCCTTGAGCAAAAAGGGCAGAGCTAGATCCCTTAAACCAGCTGAAGAGTACTTTATGGTTCTGTGTAGACTGAGGCAAGGTTTTCATGAAGATCACCTGTCTCATCTATTTAATATCTCTGTAGCAACAGTGAGCAGGATATTTGTAACTTGGATGAACTATATGTACTTGAAACTGGGAACAATTGATATATGGCCATCTAGAACGACCATTGACTTGTATATGCCAGAAGCATTTAAAAGCAAATATAAGAGCACAAGAGTGATCATAGACTGTACTGAAGTGAAATGCCAGATGCCTAGCAGTCTTCAACTGAATGGGGAGCTTTTCAGCAGCTACAAGCACCACACAACCTTAAAGGGTTTGGTGGGTATCAGTCCTGGGGGTGCAATAACATTTGTTAGCCAATTATACTCAGGTTCAATTTCTGATAAAGAAATTGTCACTAGGAGTGGATTTTTAGATCTGCCTTTTGACGACAAAGATTGTGTGATGGCTGACAAAGGTTTCACAATAGAGGATGTGTTGCCCCTTGGTGTATCGTTAAACCTACCACCTTTCCTTGGACAGGATAGCCAAATGTCTCCTGAGGATGTGATCAAGACGCAGGAAATCGCCAGTCTGAGAATACATATAGAGCGGGCAATCAACAAGATAAAAAACTTCCACATTTGGGACAAAGTAATCCCTCTACACCAGTTTGGTATTGTAAATCAAATGTGGGCAGTTTGTGCCATATTGTGTAATGCCCAACCTAACATAATATCTGTTTGACAGAGTACACCAAAGTGTACAATAAAGTACTTGTTAATGTTGCATTACATTATTTTAATTCAAACTTATTAAAATCAACAGCATTAAATAGTAATACTGCACACTTTTGGTATCTGTATTATAACATTTGGTGTAACTACTAAATATTTCTTACTTTGCAGGAAACACAATTAACCAGTGAATAATAATTGGCAATGTTATTAGTTTTGGGTAGTGCTAACCAGGTTAATTGTGATCACTGTAAACTAATCTTGAGATGTCTAATGGAATTAATTAATTATACACAAGAAAAAATATTACCTTTTCAGAGTCTGAAATTTGCACAAAAGTCATTCAGAAAACAATATTTTAACATCAATAACTTCTGGAAAAATAAATGAAATGAAATAGAAATAAATTGAGAATGCATGTATAAACATACAATAAATCTACAACCTTAGTATTTTACCACTCTATGTATTAAAAAATATTTACAGTTTCTGAATTTCAAAAAGATATGTAGTTACATATGAATATCGTTATCAAATGTAACAATTTAAAAAGACATTTACACATAGCATTAGGCTTTGGATGCCTCAGCAGCAGCAAATTGAAGAAAGTTTTTAAAATAATATGTATACAGTTTATCTCTTAACTCACTCCAATATATTGAGTCAAACTGAATTCTTTGAATGTGCATGCCTACATTGGTGTCTACAATAAAATCACACCATTTAGCTCCTGTTATTGCCATCTGCCCTTGAACTTGGGCATAGTATGGGTGTGACTTCTTTAAGGAGCACTGATCGCCAATCTTTTCCATACAGAAGCAAGGATCTGAACAGGCATCAAGAGGGGTGACATGAAATTTTGTGTATGGGCATTTTACTTCAGCAAGGCCAAATTGGTCTGTACTCCCACAATCAATTACTCGGGCATCTGGTGACACACCAAGGATGGGATACTCTTTGCTTACAACAAATCCACATGGTAAAACTTCCACAGGTGTCTTTCTGTTGTACATAACTTTGTGGTACTGCACTAAAGCAATGGGTTCAAATTTAATTCCATGGCTTAGTGCTCTCGAGGTAATCTCCTTAAGGTGAATCAGTGATTCTGCAAATGAATCATGGTTTCTTTGTCTCTTTGAAATTACCTGAAACTTTGATGCTGTAAACCGTAGCTTTCGCTCCTCTTTCCATTTTTGACAATCAGATTGTTTTCTTGTTTCAATTTCAATTTTATTAATTTCATCCTCATCAACTCTTAGTTTCGAAATGATTGCTCTCTCATCGTTAGATAAATTAGTGGGAACTTCCATGTCACTTCCATTTAAATTCCGCAGTGGGAATCGAGGGAATTCAAGTGTATTTTCATCAATTGGCACTAGTCGCCTTGGAATACAGTCAATGTCTATACTGGCCTTGAAGTTTGATTCCGTGTAACCAACTTGATGGGACAAGTATGATCCTACTGAGCATTTGCCAAATTTTGTTTCTGTTACAGACTTCTCTTGATTGTCAGCTAGCATTTGAGAAAAACCCATATTTGGATTAATCTTAAACAGCTCTCTTTTAAGTTTTTCCTCATCAGTTTTATTATGAGATATTTTCATTCTTGCCTCGTAAAGGTTGCACTTTACTCCAGACCTGGTCCTCTCTTCATCAAGGTTGGTCTTACTGATTACCATTTCCATCACTGGTTCAGGGCATATATTGCTTCCTCCACCTTTCCTGTGCCATTGCTGCAATTGTGAGGTGCAAGCAAGCTTTCGTTGTTGACCTGATTCACTAGATAGATCCTCAGTGGAGGTACATCCGTTAAGGTAGAACTTGCATAGTTTGAACATAAGTGCTACAATGTGGTTGCAGTAACCAACTTTGCCTGCAACACAAGAGCAATGACCATACTCCACTTCTCCTGAAATTACACATAATGCCAGCTTTAAACTGTGCGGCGCTTCGTTCTTACGAAAACTATGACAGCAATTGGCCTTTACATAAAAGTACCTTTGGTCATGACAACAACGGATTTCCTCTAGATATTCGTCCTCGAGAAATGTTTTGGCCTTTCTCAGGCCAGTTGGAATAGAATGGTTATCTTTATTGGCAATGTTCTTGCCAGAATTCTTTATGTGGCTGTCCATTTGCGCTCTCGTAAATGCAGGCATGGCATCAAGCGACGAACACCAAGCTTTCAGGTCGTCGGGAAACCTCACACGCTCTTTGGATAAACGCTTGTTTATCAACTCGGCTTTACGTTGATTCTCAAGATATTTTCTCCGCTTGTATATCTGGTGTTCGCTTGGATCTATTAGATCTTTGTCTCTACCAGTTTGTATGAAGTCGTTTACTCTGTTTACAAAAATAAAAAATTATCAAAATCGATCAGAAGTGTTTTCACTAAGCACATAAAATGTTAAACGTACCTTTTCGCTAACTGCGCTTTAGTTTTAAGACCTTTAACATTATCTCCACGACATCTAAGCCAAAAAATTAATTCTTGCTTTTTTAACTCTTCTGGCTTACGGCCAGAAAGAGAGGACCCGGGAATATCATCTTCAGTAAGACTTGAATTTGCTCTACTGGAAGCCATGCTTATGACTGGATGGCCTCGGTTTCATACCCTAGATCCCAGGCCTAGCCGGGGGTCCGCCATTATGAGAAGCGTGTATGGCTTGCTGAAACACTGAGGGCACAACCATTTATCCTGTGGGATCTCTTTCAGCTGCACACAACTAGGATGATACCATTTAATTTTGCAGTTCATATTGTCACATCGTATCAGAGTACTGTCTTCAATCAGTTGCTGGCAAATACACCAATAGGCGTCATCATCATCTGAAGATGGAAGGTTCTTTGAACATGGAACAAGAGCTCTTGTGTACCACTTTCCCATTATTTCTGGAAGAATTCCATTAACAAAAAATTCCCTTGCTTCTCTTGTTGCAATAGTCCAAAAGTCAGGATCTGGTGCTATCCTTTCAACAAATAGCCCTTTAGTTGTCCAAACAATAAAGTCACAAAATTCAACATCACAGATGTGCAATTGAGCTCGTACTTGATAGTAGTAGGCATGCTTTTTGTCCAATGTAATACAAGCATCCCCCGGCAGATTGTTTAATTGTAGCAGCTGCATCAAAAGGATGGACATCACGTGCTTTGTAGGGGCACTTTACTTCGCAAATGCCTGATCCACAACACTTGCAACTAACCATGCCATCTGGTGATGCCCCCATAAAAGGCCACTGTAGATTTACATGGAAACCACTGTCTGACAAAGTAAAGTCTTCGTGATTTGCTTCCATTTTCCCCACAGATGCCTTTCTTGCCACATCCTCATATTTCATGCCCCATTTAGTTGCATCATTTGAGAACTTATGAAGCTCTGTGTAGTAAATACTTTTAATTAAACTTTGTGATGGCTTTTCAACTTTTGTGTGGCACACAGACTTTAACTTACTGGCTGTGATTCGCCCAGCTCTTTGCTGATACCATATCCTTGAATTTGATTGTTCTCTGGTAGAACTTTCAATCAGTAAGCATTGTCCCTTGTTTATGTAAATGGTAATTTCCTTTCCCTTTGACAGCAAGCTTTCAAAGCCTAATTTCATGTACTCTTCCTTAAAAAACTGTTCAGTCAACGGATTTGGGAGAGCTTCCTCTTGAGCCACAAACAATTCATTGTATGGTTCAATAAGGGACAAAATGGCAGGCTTGCCTTCACACTTGCTAATGTTAAAAAAAATTGTTTTGTTCCTCTGTTGTGGGTCTTATTCCCCTGTTTTTGTTCACAGGAAGGTCCCTTAATGTCATTGGAACCTTTCCTTTGTCAGTGAGGAGAGCATGTTTCTGTTTAGCTGATGACAAGTCCATTTCTGACACAGGTAAATATGGTATTTCCTTCACATGACATGGCATTAGCCATTTGTTTTCTGATCCGGTACAAGTCATGGAGTTCTGCATTCTTGCCCCTGTTTCACAAGCAAACAGCATAGCACCAATGTGAGAACACGCTTCACTCAGACCAGCCATACAATCGCTGTGACCAGTTCGCACAGTTTCATTTTTTTTTTTGCTAAAATCCATGCCTTTAAAGGAGTGTCGCGAGCTCTTTGAGAATGATTTACCTGGCAATAAGAAAAGGTAACTGTTATTAGCTTTATCTTCACAAAACAAGTCATAATAATGCGTGGTTTCTATTGCCACAGTGTACGTTTTTGGTTAGGTTACCCTTGCAAAAACAACTACTTTGTCTTCACTAACTTCTTTCATCTGCAGCACATTAACCCAGCCAGATACAAAAAAATTAAATGCATCCATTGATTTGTATGCCTTCATCTGTTGATTGGTAGCCCACGATGTTTGCAAGACTAAATAATTCACAATGTCCGGATATTCAACCCGAGGAATCATTGCAAAATCTTCAGAAAAATCAGACTTTTTCAGCGCATAAGGATCAAAGCCAATCTCATTTACTTTCTCGCAATATCGGTGTTTTGTTGGACCATCCAATAAGAAGAAATATTCGGAAAATTGAATGTTAGTGCTGAAAGCATTTAGGTGAGACGCCATTTCGTTAATGTGTTTACACCACCAGCATGGCGGACGGCAATGACGTAAGTAAGTTTAGTCACGTGTTTGCAATGGAAGAATACTCGCGGCAAGCTGCCGGTCAGGGGGCGGTGTTTGTTTTGCGTCCTGTCCTGTGAACGGAACTTGTGGAGTCGCTTGAGGAAGAGAAGGATCGTCCACAGGCCTTCGTTTTGGGACTGCGCCGGGATCGATCGGCGATTTCGAATCCTTGCGATGTTTTTCGGCGTGTTGGGACGGTGACGAGTCTAGCAGTTCTCGAGAGGCCTTGAACAATAAACTCTCATCGATGGAAGGCAATGTCTCCCATTCGTAATCCGTGCTGAGATGGCGCTGACTGTTGCATGTGGTCCGGGACGATAAAGCCATAGTTAGAGAAGCGAAAAAAAGGCAAGTAACGAAAAGATAAAGCAGACTTGAAAACTGGAAAAGCGAACTCGAACACTAACCTAGCAGACACAACTAGCTATCTAACAGCGTGGAGACGCGAACATGATACTCTTATTGAGCCATCCCTGTTATTAATTAACCTCTATGTAAACATAACTTTAGTTTAATTTGCAGAAATTCTTGCATGCGCTACCATTGATTCCTAGATTCCTTACAAACGATTCCTTGTGAACAATGCCTTGATAATGCAATGGGAACGTAATAGCGATGTAACTGATGCGACTGGCAACAATGTGATATAACTGATGCGATGCGGTAAAGAAAACTAAAAGAAAAACAGAAAACCTATTATTACAAAGGCGAGCTCGGTGCGATACGAAATTACAATACAAAAAAGCAAAATAGTAACTCTGAAAACTTACATCTGTGTCCTTGTTCCGTTAATGACATAAACCTTAGTCCTTTTAGCCGTAGAAATGTTCAACTCAAAGGACTAACTCAGCGAAAACGTTCTGAAACGTTCGACTAGCGTGGTCATACAGGACCACTCGGTCCCAGGCCACCGCAACGTAAGTTTCTGTCATGTCACGCAGTGTCACGCGCAATGCCGCCGTGACAAGGACAAGTCCTCGTTCGAGCTATCACTGAAAGAGGGAGTGGTGTCCAAATTGGTTGACAATCTGGTGTTCGTCGCTGTGACTGTCGTTGTGTTTACGCTAGAAGATGATGGCCGCGTTCGGGATTGCTTAGCCTGAGGCGTACTGATCATAGATGCAGACAATCTTGTTGGGTTACCATTTACATCCCTCAAGTTATGCATTTCGTTTACTCTTCGTCTACTCGCTTGGTTTGGGGTTTTTCTAGCCATATCTAAGAATCAACCAAGAGAAAAAGGCGTGTTTTTTCTCCTGCGTAAAATATTCTGCAACCGAAGTGAAAAACGGCAGGAAAGTGGCGCTCAAAATTTGAATGCGTAATTCAATACGTATCGCTCAACACAAATTGACAATCATTCGCTGAAATGCATGACGTAACACTGATGTTGTTAACCGAATTAACCAATATTAGCAGAAAATTATTATTTTTCGTGCAGTGTTTTTGACTACCAGAGTTTTCTTAAATAATAGACGAATAGTACTCTGACTTAAGAGACTTAATCCGACTGATCACAGTGTTACATTGGTGTACATAACGTACACGGTCAGCGGGGAGTCTTGATGCTCACCATTTACGTTCAAGTTGTCTTCGTTTCCTCTTCTCAGCAGTGACTTCAACTGTATACCAGGGCGCAGATGGACAGACAGTGACAACTCATTCTTTCACAGGAGCATGCTTGTCCAGTAGTGATCATAAGACTTCATCATAATTATTCACAACTACATGGAGATCATCCTGATGTTGAGGAAGAACAGACCTTTCGATATCACTTCAGAAAGAATTCATATCAATACGGCATAGATTTCAAGAAGAGCCAACCTCCTTTACAAATCTGGGCTTTTCTAGATGTAGAGTTGAATGAACAGCCAAGTGATCAGAGATGACAGGATCAGTTGTTTTAATGTCGTTAACAAAATGATCCATTGCATTAGATATTACTAAATCAAGAGTGTCTCCATTAGCATGTGTTTTCTCTCTGACATGCTGTACGAAATCAAAGGAGTCCAGGAAGTCCAGAAATTGTCTAGCGGTAGCATCATTGGAATTGTCGACATGGTTATTAAAGTCACCAACAATTAACAATCGCTTATGTCATAGATTAGTAGTAATATGTTCCAAAAGCTTAGAAAATTCCTCTAAGAACAACGACGTTGACGAGCCAGGAGGTCGATAGACAAGCAGAATTTTTACATAGTGCACCATGGATAGTTGAAAATCCATTAATTCAAAAGAGTGATATTCATCTGTGAGAGAGGTGTTTAAACGAATGCTGTTCTTAAATATTAAATGGGTGTGGCAGAGCAGAGCAACACTATCCATGATAGTTGTGAGTTTCTCTCGCGTTGGGAATTTTGCTAGAGTTGATGGAAACAATTAGTTTTCTGGTCAGGGCACATAAAGCAGAGAGGCCAGGCAACAGAGCCTCCTGTACCTTTTGGAAAGCTTGATTCATCGTTCAGCTATGCCATGGGAGCAAGTCCCACACCTCTTCATTCACACTTGAGACGCTCAGAAACTTGATATTCTCCTGTGGTGTGTATTTTTTGGTGTTCTCCTTAGCTGTGTTGGCCGAGAGGCCACCCATAAGCAAAGTTTTTGTGAGCTCTGCAATTTTACCCTTGATTGCTGAGGATTTTTTTGTATTAGGTGGATAAACCTGGATCAGGCTTTTGATGGTATTGTTCTGGCTCTCAGCCTCCAAGCTGGAGTGGCCATCAGAAACCATGTTTTTCTTGCTTGAGTTGAGTGTACAGCTGTTTACAACCACAGTGATATCTCCCGAGTCCTGCTGTTTATCAATGTTGTGTTCTTCATCTGATGTATCGTCCCGATGGAGAAGGTCTTCCTATAAGTCAGCAGGAGCTGTTGTCTGCGCCTCTGAGCCCTGAGTTAGTCTTGACAAGTTGCTTGTTAGGTTCTGGAAAACGTTCATCAGATTGTTGATGCTCATACTTGACTCCGCCATTGTCAAGCCTGAAAACTCTGCTGGCTATTTGTCTGGTATTGTTGACATGGAGAACGTTGTTACAAGTGGACTGAGCAAAGTTTTGCTCTGATAAAATTTAAAAATTGTAAGGAAGGAGCAAAACTATTGTCCTTACCATAGAAGACTGCAAACTGATTTCGGGCACCAAAAGCACTGATTGCCGTATTTATTCATGTTTGAGTCGAACCCGTGTATAAGTCAATCCCACATTTTCAAGGTCAAAAATGGAATTTTTCGTCATTTCTAGTTAAAGAAAATTCAGACAGATAGAAAGTTCCCAAATGTTTGATCTCTTATTTCTGAGAATGTATTAAAAACACAGTGAATTAAAAAAAAAAGCAGGGGAGCAAAATGTAACCGTGTGCTGTGAAGTTAAGTAGCACTTGTTTATATCACCACAATTCATGATTGGGGCAGTAATCACAAGATAGAATTGTACACACCTGGCAATCCTCTAAAACCACCTTGATGGGATCTTGGTTCATATTGCACTCTACAGGTCTTATGTAGGTGATTGCTTGACCTAATCCCACACAGTCATGTAGAAAGTGTAGAGTGTATCCTGAACTTGCAGGAGGAATAACACCTAATTCAGAAGGGCTTGGACCTCATCATAGTATTTCAAACCCTCCACTACCAATTAACTTGGGGTGCATACATACATACATAACCTTTATTTAAGTGTCTAATCGTTCTAGTGCCTATTGGCACTAATTGGGGACACCTTCAAGACTAAAAAAATCTAATTAAAAACTATGAATCTTAAAAGCAGGAAAATAACATTATTCAGACTAAGTACTCTTCTACACTTTAAAACCAAGTTACAATTTTACTCTATAACACTTTGTAGCAGGGTGCTGAATTCACAATGTAATATATGAGCTCAGACACTAAAAATGAATATGTGTAAATATGCATACGTCAAGTTAACCTAAGCATAAGCGACATTCACTCCCACATCCTTCAAGAAATGATGTTACATCCTTCTTACGTATAGTTTTCCTAAAAGTTGCCAAAGTTCCAATATTTCTCTCTTCCATGCTTAATTTTGAGCACAATTGTGGTCCAAGAAATCTAAGAGAATGTCTTTCATAAGTACTGTAAAAACTCGTGTATAAGCCGCACCCCCAACTTTCAAGCATGATTTTGAAAAAAATGGTAGGATGGTAGAATCGGGTAACTCGTACGGGCTATCGAAATTTTGCAGATATGTAAGTGGGCGGTCAACATCTTGAAGGGCAAACGGTTGTCCTCGAATTTGGATCACATTTTTCTTCAGAAAGAGCTCACGCTGTTTGGCGTTCCGAAAGGTCAGTTGGATCTCGCCGTTCGATTGTCGCTGAATACAGGAAATTTGCTTCGGGTCTACATCAGAAAGTTTCAGTGCTTCAAAAACATCGGTCGCAGATGGACGAGTTCGCGGGTTGACAAACGCAGTGCACGGTCGCTGCGGTACTTCGTTCTCTTCGTCTACAAAATATGCCACGGGTTCTTCACGTTCTGGTCGGCCAGCATCAGCGTAACTCACATTTTTACCGGTAGAAACATCAACATCAACAACAGATTCAAGGGACGAAAGCGCCGACGGCGCGGAATTTTTTTCACAACTTTGATCTTCACAAACTACATCTCGCACACCACTCGAGTGGGCGCTGGCCTCGGCCATCCTTTTAAAAACAATAACGAAGGGCGCCCGAAGGCTCCTGAGCTTTTCCGAAAACAAATTTGGCCGATCACCGTTCATTGATCTTAGCCAAAAGGCCAAGAAGCGATGATAAGAACAGATTTTTTTTTTTTTTGGTAAATAATAAGACTTTATTTACAGTTAAACCTAACTATTCTTACTTCACAATTGTTTGGTGACGGCAGAGTATGTCTAAGTACTGTCTTTGGACTAATGCGTGATAGTAGTGTCGCGTGCGGCGGGGTTCGTTTAAAATCAAATTAAAATTACTTTGCGGTCGGAATCTAATTAACTAATAAGGTAATAATGCGGTTCACCGCCAGTTCCATAGTGTTCATTATAAGCGTAAGGTACGTAATATACTTAATATACTGAGATGGTAACGTAGTGAGACAGATAAATAGACACTTATTTAATTAATCAATATTCTAGTGCTGATTTGTGGCGCCTTATTAAGTAATCAAGGTTCTAGGTCTAATTTGTGGCCTTGGGGCTTCATGTGATGATCGTAAGTCAATTAACGTGCGGTTTAACAGTGGGTGCACTAGTGGTCTCTTAATCCATTTAGACGGTAATGCAATCAGTCGGTGAATAGGGTAAATGGATCAGTATTGGGGAACGGTATTCAAGGCGATGTATGAAGGCAAAATAAAAGCGAAAAGGGAAAACGAGCGTGAAGGGAGAATACGGGGTGCCCGGGAAGTAAGCAGTTTATCGCAAAAGGATTTCTAATTGTCTGTTGGTGACAGTGCAAACAGTAGGAGTAACCCACACGCGGGTGAAGTTTTGGGGAGACAGGCGAAAATGGTCGGCGCGTAAGCGCAGCGAGATGTCAGCGTTGAGGGATCGTACAATGGCCCGCTCATCGTCGGTGCCACCGTGGAAGGTGGTTCTATTGCGAAAAGCCCAAAGCTGGTATAGGGTACTCTTAATTAGAAATCGCGCAAGTCTGTCCGCTTTTGCACTGGCGGAAGGCCACATGAAAAAGAAAATTGTGTTGACATTAACTACAAAAGTGGTATTTAGGAGGGCCGAGAGAGTGGGTACGAGTAGTGACCAGACTCGCTTGGCCCTCTTGCAGTTGATAAAACAGTGGGCAATCGTTTCTTTTCGGTTACAGAAAGCACATACATCTGAGGCAATGTAGCCCCAGGAGCGGAGGGAGTCCCGAACTTTAATGCCTTTCACGGCAATCAGCCACGCTATGTCATTTTTGTAATTTTCGGTGAAATCATCTCGAATTAGGGGCCAGTGGTTTGCGATGTCAAAGGCGGCGCCGGTGAAAACTCTCCACATGGGGAGGAGGGGAGGGGAGGTCACTGTTTCATTCAAAAGCGTGGAGTACAGAGACCTGGACGTAAGGCGAGATTTGTTTAGGTCTATACGCTTACTAAGGGACACTAAGTCGTTCCAGACTAAAGTATAAAAGGGGGTGGGCATTAGCGCTCGGGGACTGGAGTTGTCCCTGAGGTGAGCCCAGAGCCCCGCTAACTTGGATAATTGTGTACCGATAAAATACTTTAAGGTGTAGAAAACCTTGGCGTGTGAATGTTCAATATTTAATGCTATGAGGGAGAGTTTAAGGGCTCTCCCTTTCGTGTCAAAATCGATAACCCCAAGACCGCCGTCTTTGATGGGGGCGGAAAGGGTTTTGCGGCTAACTGGTTCAATTTTTGTGCCCCAGATGAAATGGTAAACCAGACGCTTAAATGCCGTTGCGACCCAGGGGGGGATGGGGAGGATTTTAGCCAAAAACCAAAATTTGCTCGCGCCGAGGGTGTTTACAATCAAAGAGCGCCCGACTAGGGAGAGGGAGCGTGATTTCCATAAATTCAAGTTGTTTTCTAATTTGTTTAAACGGGGCTGCCAATTGTCTGACTCAACCGAGACAGAACCGTTGCTGAACCACACTCCAAGGATTTTCATTTTATTAACCCAGGTGAGGCCTGAGGGGGTGTCGGGCCTAGACCGCCACGCCCCCAGCCACATCGCTTCAGTTTTCTGAAAGTTAAGTTTGGCTCCTGTGGCCATTTCATATCGGGAAAGAAGATGTAACAGCTGTTGGAGTGAACCATGATCTTTGACATAACACGTGGAATCATCAGCGTATTGACTAATCTTAAAGTGAGCGCTTTTTGCTCCGGGGAGTAAAAAGCCGGTAATACGCGGATGATCACGGATATTACAGGCCAACACTTCAGCACAGATCATGTATAAGAGGGGAGACAGGGGGTCGCCCTGTCGCACACCTCGATTGAGAAAAACTTTCTCTGTTTGATGGCCGTTGACTAAAATTTTCATTTGTGCGCCGTTATACAGGGTCGAGACCCATTGCTGAAAAATCGGGCCGAAACCAAACTTGGCTAAGGCGTTTGAGAGAAAAGCGCGGTCGACTCTGTCAAAGGCTTTCTCCTGGTCAAGGTTTAAGAGAATGCCAGTTTCCTGTGTGATTGATACATAGTCAAGAACATCGCAGAGGAGAGATAAATTTGTGTAAATGGTTCGGCCGGGAACGGAGCACGTTTGGTCAATATTAAGAATTGAGGGGAGAACTTTAGCGACTCGATTCGCCAGCGCTTTAGAGCATATTTTGTAGTCCGCGTTAAGGAGCGAAATGGGGCGCCAATTTTTTAAGTCTTTCCTGTCGCCTTTTTTAAAAAGGAGTCGGGTCACACTGCCGGTCATGGACTCGCTGAAAAAGCCGCATTGTAAGCTATGATTATAAACATCTAGTAAGTGCGGGGCCAGAAATGGCGATAAAATTCTATGGGCAGGCCGTCAGCGCCGGGGGTTTTGCCTTTGGAAAGGCCTATGCTAGCTTGTGTGATTTCGAGTAAAGTCAATGGGGCATCGCATGTCGTTTGTTCATCGCTAGAAAGGGAGGTCGGTACATGTGCTAAGAAAGCTTGTTGTGTGACATCATCCACCGCAGACTTTGAATAGAGGCGTCGGTAAAATTCGTGGTGAATGCGTTCGAGATCACGTTGCTGGGAGAACTCTGTGCCATTGAAATAAAAAAGCGAGGAAATACAATTCTTTTGGGCCCGGGTAGTTTCCAAATTAAAAAAGAAATGCGTGGGTTTTTCGCCCTCTTCGATCCATGGAGCGCGACTACGAGTTTTTAACGCCTTCATGCCGAGTGCAATGAAGGTGTTGAATTTCGCTTTCTAGCTGATCAATTAACTGCGGTGCTGAAGTGTTGCCGTCAATTAAGGATGTTTTGGCCTGAATGAGGCGATTTGTTAGACTGACTGACTGGTAATTCATAGACCGACTTCTGGTCTTACAATAAACCTGTGTGGCTGTTTTAACAATATCTTTAAGTGAGTCCCACCACTCGTAGAGAGAGGAAAATGTTTCCCGCAGGAGAATATGGCGGTTGAGGATGACTGTTACTTGAGAACAATAGGTTTCGTCATTGAGGAGAGAAGAATTAAATCGCCAAATGCCTGGTCCATGGGTTGGGATATTTTGTAGATCAAGGAATAAATTCACGGAGTCATGGTCAGAGAAAACGCAGGGGAGAATTTCGCATTTCAGCGAGTGGGGAACTAAAGCTTGGGTAATGAAAAATTGATCTAAACGGCTACCGATAGTCTTAGAGGCGTTAAACCACGTACATTGTTTGGTGCGGCCGTGGGTGCGCCGCCAGACATCAACTAATTGATAACGCGTTCGAAATTCTTTCAGGTCGGTGGAAGTGTTGACATTTCCGCCGAATTTATCAAGGTCGCTTTCAAAACTATTAAAATCGCCCCCTATAACTTTAATCGAATTGGGAAACATGTATTCGTGTAGGGTATTAAAGAACTCTTTCCTCTCTCGTAGGTTGGTGGGGGCATAAACATTAAGAAAATTATAACGCTGGTCGCCCAGGCGTAAAAGAATACTAATTAGTCGACCGGAAGTGTCCTTTTTCCATTGACTAACAGAAAATTGAAAATCTTTGGACATTAAAATAGCCACCCCACTTTGTTTGCCCAAGGCTGGGGACCAAAAGCTGTCGCCGGGCCATTTTTCGCGGAATTTTGCAATAGCCTCGGCCTTAGCGGCGAGGGTTTCTTGCAGAAAAATAATGTCGGAGTTCAAATCAAAAATAGCAGACGTTATGGCAGGGTCGCCCATGCCACGAACATTTAAAGTGCAGCAATTAACCTTGAAATTAAAGTGTCAAAAGGAAAAAGGACCGATCGGGACAAATGAAATCACGCTTAACAAATAAATTACTTACGATCCCTAGACTTTCGGTGTTTACGTGATCTTTTCGAGCGAGGTTCGTCTGAAGTATCCAGGGGATGGGTTTTTGCGTTCTTTATACCAGAGACCAAAGTGGGTTGCGTGGGCTTTCTGCCGGGAATACATGTGTCTGCAATTTTGGCAGGAAGTCGGCCAGAGTTGGGAATGTGGGGAGATTCACTGAATAATTCTTCGCTTGAAGACTCGTCGGTGTACAGGGTTTCGTCGTCCTCGGGAAACTCGGGGGTGTACACGTCTTGGGCATCTTCTAGAGGCGTGTTCACGAAGAGTTCGGGGGAAATGTCGGATGAAGGCAGAGTGGCTGAAGGCCCTGGTTCTGAAGGCAGTTCTGGGGATTCGAGGGGTGAATGTGCTTGGGTTGGAGCGGGGGAAGGTTCTTGAGTCATGGGTTGGTCTTCGTTTGAAACAATCGGGTCAGCTTGGCTGGGTTCAGTGGAATCTTCATCGGGCAGTGGGGAGATATCCTCGTGGGCAGGGGTTGTGTCCGGGAGGGTTCGCGACCACGAGAAGGGACAATGTTTGGCTCTGTGCTCGGAAGATTTGCATAAGTTGCACTTAATGGCTGCGGGGCAGGTCGCGGCTTGATGGCCAACTTGTTCGCAATTATAGCAGATCAGGTTCGTACAAGCGTTGGCCAAATGTCCGCGAAGGTTGCAATGGCGACATGTGCGCGGTTGGCCAGTGTAGCGAATGTTAATGACAATTTTCCCGAAGCGCATGAAGTTTGGGATGGGTTGGTTGATGCGAACGCGATAGTGTCGCGTTCCATCCTGAATATGGCGGAATTGTTCCTCGCGAAAATATCCACGGCGGTGGTGAATTACATCGCAAAAGTTCTCGAGTCGGTTGATGATCGTGGAGTCGGGCAATTCATAAGGCGCGTCGAAGATCTGAACGTACGTGAGCGGGCGGTCGATATCTTGTAGCGCGAAGGGCTGTCCATTGATTTGGAGCACGTTTTTCTGAAGGAAAGCCTCGCGTTGTTGTGCGTTTCGGAAGGTAAGGACAATTTCGCCGTTCGATTGGCGCTGAATGCAGGAGATGGCTTGGGGATCAACAGCGGCGTCACGGAGGGATTCAAAAAACTCTGAGTGTGTGAGGCGAACACGAGGGTTTAGGAAAGCAGTACAAGGTCGGCTAGGTAGTTCGTTGTCAGCATTGTTCACAGGGAAAGCGGGTGGTTGATCGTGGGCAGTTTGCGGTGCTGGGTTAGCGGCGGCAGCATAGCTTGGAGGCGAAGGTTGTGCGGAAGTCGGACGGTTGAAATTTTCATCAGGCGTAGAGAGCGGGGCCTCGGGCAACCCGTAATCTCCTTTCTCAATCACATCGTCATGAAATACGACGTCCGTCATCTTTTGAATTATTGAATGATAAGAACAGATTTTTTTTTTCTTTAAATTTTTATTCAGGATCACAATTGTTCACATCAGTTTACTATATTTAACTATGTACGTTACTTACTTTGTTTCCTTTTCATTACATATCCTTTACATCAATGCTTTTGCTTTCGACCGATATAGGTGACATTATATGGTGTCTTAAGTGACGTGTGTATTATCTAGACAGGGTCTAGATACTAAGCATTTCGTTTAAGCTATGAGAAAGGGGTGATAATCCTGTTGCGAATAATATTTAAGTGTTGACTTTTGATCTTGACTGGAGCTAACCTTCCTTTTAAAAGTTTCCTGTTGTGAGTTATGGAGAAGTTGACTTTTTATCTGTTAAAATTTCTGTTTCTGTTTTGTGTTTCAATTTTCGTGTGAGAGTAGTCATTATCCAATTTCCATGTGAGAGCATTCATCATCATCATCGTTTTGTTTTGTTTTTCAGAGCTCGTCTGAGATCATTTAGCAACATTTTGAACAAAGGGAAAAACCATTTCAGAGTCAACAAAATCACAAAAGGCTGGGTGTTTCCAAAGGGTGACAAATTGCTGGTGGGTCAGTCTATGGTACTCAAGGTGTAACTTAACAGACAGGGTCTGGGTGATGTATCGAATAATGGCCCGGGGGGATTCGGTGCCATTATGAAAAGTACTTTTGTTTCTAAAGATCCAAATACTGTAAATAATAGTCTTAATTAAATAAATAGCTATGCGGTTCGCAGTGTCATCAGTGTTCGGCCATAAGTAAAAGAAAGCAAACTTGATATTAGGGACAAATGCGTTACCTAACAGTGCAGTGAGGGTGGGTATAGAGTATGTCCACACCCCCCTGACTCTTTTACAATGTAGAAAACAGTGTTCAATTGTTTCCCGTCTGTTACAATATGCACAATTTGGGGAAGCTATGTATCCCCAAGAGCGAAGAGATTCTCTGACTTTAACCCTTCTAAGGGTAATGAGCCAGGCTAGATCATTTTTAAAATTCTCACAACTAGGATGTCTGACCTTAGTCCAGTGAAGAGCTAGATTAAAACTAGAGCCTGTGACTGACTGCCAAAAGTATGGTAGAATGGGAGGGGACACTGTTTTCTCCAAAAACTTATAATAAATCATACGTGAACTAAAGTCAAAAGTAGGGTCTCTCTGAACTGCTGTTGTTAATTCAGACAGCAAAGGTAAGATCTTTCTATAAAAATTAGTTAAAGTACTTGCCCTGGGGCCAGAATTATCACGAAGGCATGCCCACTCCGGTCGGAGTTTGGCTACCTGAGTACCAATGAAATACTTAAGAAAAGAATAAGATTTGGTGTCTGGATTATTTAGGCTAGCTGTAACATACGAAAGTTGTAAAGAGACACATTTAGAGGATAATTCTACTATTCCTAAGCCTCCCTCAGCAGCTGGTGCTGAGAGGGTTTGACGGGATACAGTTTCAATCTTGGATCCCCAGATGAAGTGGAAAATCAGAGATCGAAATCGGGTGAAGACCCACTCAGGGATGGGTAACAATTTGGCTAAGTAATAAAATTTACTAGCCCCTAAGACATTGACAATGAGGGTTTTCCCTATCAGAGAGAGGGAGCGAGATTTCCAGAGGTTCAAGTTCTGTTCTAACTTATTTAACTTTGGTTGCCAATTGTCTTGGTCAACCGACAGATTGCCATTTGTAAACCAGACACCAAGGATTTTAGTTTTGTTGACCCAAGTCAAACCATAAGGGGTATCAGGGCACGAGCGCCAGGCTCCGAGCCACATGGCTTCAGTTTTGGCTAAATTCAATTTAGCTCCTGTACCTAATGCATATTGCTGCAAGAGTGACAATAAACGAGTCAAAGAAAAAACATCTTTGACAAAACACGAAGAGTCATCAGCGTATTGTCTAATCTTAAAAAGCTGGCCTTTCGAGCCCGGAATTAGAAAGCCCTTAATGGAAGTATCTGCACGGATATTACAAGCGAGAACCTCAGCACATAAAATATAAAGGAGGGGGGACATAGGGTCTCCCTGCCTGACTCCACGCTCAAGAGAAATTCTGTCAGTAAGATAACCATTGACGATTATTTTCATTGACGCATCGCTGTAAAGAGTAGAGATCCATTTTTGAAAAAAAGGGCCTAAACCAAGCTGCTCAAGGACCCGAGATAGGAAGGAGCGATCCACTCGGTCAAAGGCTTTCTTTTGATCAAGGCTCACAAGAATTCCAGGTTCATTTGTAATGTTGACATGATCCAAAGTATCTCTCAGCAGGGAGAGAGTATCAAAAATAGTTCTGCCTGGGACAGAGCAGGATTGATCTTCATTTATGACTAAGGGTAAAATTTTTGCGATCCGGTTTGTGAGAGCTTTAGAGCATAATTTGTAGTCAACATTGAGCAGTGAAATCGGGCGCCAATTCTTCAAATCTTTCGAATCACCTTTCTTAAAAATCAAACGAGTAACACTTTCTTTCATAGAAGGGGAAAAGAAGCCTTGTTGAAAGCTAAAATTGAATAAGTCGACGAGAATCGGACCTAGAACGGGAAAGAAACGACGATAAAACTCGATCGGTAGTCCGTCAGAACCAGGAGTTTTCCCTGTATTGAGTTGTTTTGAAGCGATGTTAATTTCAGACAAAGTCAACAAACCTTCGCAGGTATCAGACTCTTCTTTGGACAATTTTTTCTCGACCTTTGACAGAAATAAACTTTGGATTCGTCCATCTACGGGTTCTCGAGTGTACAATTTAGCGTAAAAAGCGGCATGAGCGTCGGCGATGTCCTTTTGAGTGGTGACTTTGTTTCCGCTCAGATCGTAAACACTGTTGACAATTTCGCTTGGCGCGTGAGGTCTCGAGATTAAAAAAAAATTTGGTAGGTTTTTCACCCTCTTCTATCCACTGCGCTCGGCTTCTAACTTTAACCGATTCTAATTGTAAATGTTTAAGCGTTTTCACTTCGTTTTCAAAATGTTCCACTCGTTGTTGAGAGTCTTTTTCGCCCGCGAGCAAGGCATGTTT
Organism: Pocillopora damicornis; assembly: GCF_964200805.1. Lineage (NCBI taxonomy): Eukaryota > Metazoa > Cnidaria > Anthozoa > Scleractinia > Pocilloporidae > Pocillopora > Pocillopora damicornis. The sequence continues at coordinate 21,030,769 of NC_142670.1, read as the reverse complement.
AGCTTGAATTAATCGATTAGTGAGAGAAATCTTTTCACGGTTTAAGTCACGATGTTTTCGTCTGCTGAATTGAATCGCTGTGTGGCGGATAGATTCTTTAACAAAATCCCACCACTCATGAAGGGAAGAGTAATGATCTCGTATCGAAAGACAATTTTGCAAGAGGGAATCAATAATTTCACAAAAGGTAGAGTCTTCGAGGAGTTCTAAATTTAGCCGCCAGACACCAGGTCCGTGAGAAACAAAATTATCTAAATTGCGAGTCAGCACAACAGAATCATGATCTGAGAAACAACACGGAAAAATTTCACAAGAAACCGTGGGATTAGTCAATTCCGAAGAAATAAAAAATTTATCTAACCGGGAACCGATAGTTTTAGTCGAATTAAACCAGGTACAAAAAGTTGAGCGACCATGTGCTTTTCGCCAAATGTCAATCAGATCGTGGAGAGCGCGAAAATCTCGCAGTGTGGCAGAAAAGGAATTTTCAGATCCTCCAAATTTATCGAGAGATGACTCAATAGAATTAAAATCACCGGCAATAATTTTCTGGGCGCTTGGAAAGAAAAAATCGTGTATCTCATCATAGAAAAGCTTTCTCTCAGTAACATTTGTAGGCGCATAGATATTTACCAAATTAAAGCGAAGTTTACCTAGGCTAATTAAAAGACTAACCAGTCTTCCAGAACTGTCTTTTTTCCACTGTTCGATTTTGAAAGGAGAATCTTTAGAAACAAGTATGCAAACTCCACCTTGCTTTCCTAGGGCGGGAGACCAAAAGCTTGGGCCTGACCACGATTTTCTGAGTAAATCAATCGCTGCGGGGCGAGCCACTAAAGTTTCTTGTACACAAACAAAATCATATTTACCAGAGCGCGCGTAATCAAAGATTAAATCTTGCGTTGCAGTATTTCCGAAACCACGGACATTAATAGTGCAAATTTTGGCAAGGAAAACAGATAGAAAGGAGACAGTTGATTGTAATCACAACTAGATAAAAAACGTGTTAATCACTTACGGTTTTTTTTCTTTTTCGGAGAGCGTGAATGTCCCGTGTTCAATTTTTTTGCTCTGGGCTCGCCTGTGGAGCCTTCAGAAACCTCAGAGATTGATTTTTTACCAGTTACTAGTGTCGGTTGAGTCGCTTTTCGCAGTGGAATATCTTGAGGTTGTATTTTCGCAGGTCTTCGTTTAGTGTTGGGCGGTGTGCTCGGAATAGAGAACAGTTCTGGGGTTTCGGTCATTTCGGTCGTTTCATCAGAGGAGAAAAAATGTTCGTCTGGGTCAGCAATCGAGGAAAGAGTTTCAGGGTCGTGTTGTATCATATTTTCGTCGGTTGAAGTTTGTGCTGGTGAAGCGTCGTCGTCTGGACTGTCTTCGGTCTCAGTGGGAAGGTCGTCATTCATCTGGTGGTCTGAGTCGCAGGGCTCGTCGTTCTCAGGAGTTGTTTCTTCAGTTTCGGGAGGAGTTTCTTCAGTGTCGGGAGGAATTTCTTCGGTTTCGTCGAGTTGAGAAGCTGGTTCGTCAAATAAGGTCGGAATAGGTTTACGGGACCAGGAGAATGGACAGAATTTAGCGCGGTGGTCGGATTGTTTACAGATGCTGCAGAGGATCGCATTCGGGCACGTGGCTGCTTGGTGGCCTGTTTGTTCGCAGTTGTAACAAGCTATTTCGTGGCAGGAATTGGCGAAATGACCTCTGAGATGACAGTGGCGACATGTACAGGGTTGCTGGTCGTATCGAACGTTGATTAATATTTTTCCAAACCGGATGAAATTGGGTATCGGGTTCTTGAGTCGTACGCGGTAATGTCGAACGCCATCCTGCACGTTTTCAAAGCCAGGTAATTTAAAGTATCCTCGCCGGTGATGTAAAACGTCACAATACTTAGAGAGTCGGTGGATAATTGCTGAATCAGGCATTTCATATGGAGCGTCGAAGATCTGGACATAGGTTAAAGGACGATCGATGTCTTGCAGGGCGAAAGGTTGACCTTGAATCTCAAGGGTGTTAAGTTGGAGAAAATTTTCGCGATGTTCAGCACTTCGGAAGGTCAGGACCACTTCACCATTGGTCTGTCGTTGTATACAGGAAATGCTTTGAGGATCAACTTTCGCAGAATTCAGAGCGTCGATGAAAACATTCGCAGGAAGGCGAGCACGTGGATTCACAAATGCAGTACACGGTCGATCGGGGACGTCGTTATCGGTTGAAACAGAAACTTTAACATCTTTAACGGGCTGGGCAGGTCTTGTGGCCTCAGCATAACTCACGTCAGGATTCGCAACAGGATTATCGGATATCACTTCATCGTTTAGAACAGGAACATGGTCGGCCCAAGGCCGTGAAACAAAATCAAAACTCTCACAAGTTTCACTTACACTTACATCATCACTTCCCAACGAGTGGGCGCTGGCCTCGGCCATGAACTTGAATATCTTTCACGAAAACCCGAAGGTTTCCGGACCCGCCCGAAACTTAAACGAATATACAAAAACCAATCGCTATCTCACTTGATCTTAGCCAAAAGGCCGAGAAGCGATGCCGAAACATGCCCTGGGTGAGGGGCGTGGTTGAGGGATCCTTCCCACGGTTTATGGTGGATAGTAGCAGGTCGCCCCCACAAGCCCTTGCGAGTCCCGCAGACGGTCCCAGAGGCTGACCCGTTTGGTATCTCCTCACTGTAAGATTTTAAAGCCAGATACACACACCTACGGACCTAAAACATTGTATGATAGCTTTTTAGGACACGTTATGTCTCTAGGGACCCCTCCCTCCCCTCCCTAGGGAATAGTGCTTCAAATCGATGCTCCTCAATGTGTTAACTGGGTTGAGGAAAATACATTAGGGTTAGGTAACGACTTCGGGGTTAGGGTAACCATTTCTTAGGGTTAGGGTAACAATTTCTTAGGGTTAGAGTATCAATTTCTTAGGGTTAGAGTAACGAAACTAGGGCTTTAGAATTTCAAATTCGACTACACTCAAGTATGTGGCCGCTTTACAGCCTGAACCTGGCCGATAACAAGCACAATTTCGAGCCCATTTCCTCGTCTTCGACCATACCACAGGGAAAGCACCGGTTCTCGTCCGATCACCGAAGTTAAGCCCTATCGGGCGGGGTTAGTACTTGGATGGGTGACCGCCTGGGAATACCCCGTGTTGTAGGCTTCATTTTTTGTCTTGCGAACATCTCTAAACGTTTTATCCCAATAAATAGCTCTCCATACACCACAATTTCACATGGAGAGCCGTAGGTGAGTGAGGAACAAAATCAAAGCAAAAAACGAGGGGGGGAAAACACCTTTTGTCGAAAATCGGCCAGCTAATGGCGAAAACTCTAGTGCGATCGACTTTTCTTACAGAGCGCGCGCGAGCGAGCGAGCACGCACGAGCGAGCGAGCACGCGCGAGATGAACAGTTTATGATGTCAAATTCTACTTCTGTGATATCAAATCAAGTGATGACAATATACTGACAATTCTCTAGCTGTCTAGTTCTGCTCTCCATGTTTCGCTCAGCCTTATCAGCGTGGTCTCACAGCTATTCTTTGTACGATAGGCAGTGATAGCATCACTGAGTCTGTCATCCATAAACTTACTGACTTGTTGGCCCAGCAATATTTCATAGACTTTATTTATGCATGACAGCACCGTGATAGGTCTATAGTTTGTATCACTTTGTTTATCATCCTTCTTATGTATCCATTCTCCATTTCTAATTGCTTGGTTAAAAATCACAGCAAGAGACGAAGCTAACTCAGTGGCGCCTACTTTAAGGATCTTAGGGTCGATCCTGTCATATCCCCTTGACTTATTGGGGTTTAGGTCGCTCATGACTTTTCGCAATTCTTCACATGTAATTTCGTTAAATTCAAAGAGGTTTTCATGTAAATCTCTCTTGATAAGTTAAGAGAGATCTTAATTAAGGTAGCTTCCTTCCAGCTTCATCTCCACCTCTGTTGTGTTGACCTTGCTGTCAAAGTGAATTTTTTAGTGGCTTAGACCAGCCTGTTGCAGCTAATCTGCTAGGGAGAGCCATCTCCTCTTCATCTGCTAGACAAAAAATATCTGGGTCCACGTATCTCATTTGAAGAATGCTACTGTTGTGTACCATTTCCATCTCTTAGTAGCTGGAGCTGATGCCACGAATGTGGACTGCTGTCTGACGCTGCTCGAGAAACTGGTTGACCTTTTGCAAGCCATGTACAGCTGAAATAAATTTCGACAATTTTCCGGTATTCATCCATTGGTTTCTCATCTGTTCACTGCACTGGCTACTGCACTGTTCCTTGGAGAACCATTCTTGGGAGCTAAGGATGTGTGTTCTCCAGTAAGATGGGTTGCCGGTTCTCATAAATTCACCACTCTTTCACAAAGAGCCACCAAGTTTCTAACCAATACAGGGAGACAGAGAGGAAATTATAGTGTCGTCATTCAGACATAGAGAGACTATTCCTTTTTCATTGCCAAAGGCTAACTAAACTTTATTGACAAACACGTTACACATATACAAGTATAAGAGTTTACTGACTTATAGTAATTTTACAGCATGCAGGTATTTCCAGTACAGTAGGATTACTGCGAGTAGTACATTTACTGAAATAAGTACAAAGTGCTCACCTTAGAACCCATACTAAGGTTGTTGTCAATAATTAAGACAGGTACACGTATAATCAATACACTACATCCTTCCCGGCCAACATTGTGAAATTATTTTATCAATAAATGTATTTAATTAGTAGTAAATAAAATTTTCATTATTCCTACTACTCTTCCTGACCTAGTGGTAACAACATTGCTCTCATTATTCTGAAAGGCTTGCTCATCACAATAACCTGCTGGCTCATTGCTTTTACAAGCATCAGGGTTGGTCATACCCTTATCGCTAGAACCTGAAGCTTTGTTTCTGTTCTCTAGTTCTTCAACAATTTCTGAACTCGAAATTGGCACATGCTTTAGATATTTCGTGTTCCGAATTAGAGTGGCACTGGTATCTACATTAACTACACCGAAAATGTCTCTTCCCTGCGCCTTGACAATTACATGCTTGGCTGATTGGAACTTAGAATCCAGTTTGCTAGGCCTCATGTTTGCGCAGAATACAACTTCACCTACTTTAAAGTCATGTAAGTCTGTGTGACATCTAGTGTCATGATAATCTTTAAGTCGTGCTTGGTAACTCTCACATTTTGCACGGTGTGCTTGCTCTAACTGTGGATCGGGACTAAGTTCGATGTGTGGAACCTTCATGTGGATTTTGTGGTTAAAGAGTAATTTGGCAGTTGAATTTCTGCTAATAGGATGAGGAGTTGCCCGATAGGACATGAGAATCTTCAGTAACTCTCTCTGCCATGACTTGCCCTCTGCGATTACCGCGCGAAAATTTTTACTTGAGATACCTGTGGAAACGTTCCACCTTGCCATTACTACGCACATAATACAGGGAAGCGCGAACATGCCTTATCCCACAAGACTTGAGGAATGCTTCGAACTTTGCACTTATAAATTGCTTGCCATTATCTGAAACAGTTTCCTCTGGAAAACCGAATCTCACTCCAATAACCTCACTAGAAGTTATCTCTTTCAACACCTGCACTTCAGGATACGAGGAATAGTCATCAATATAAGTTAGAATGTATTTTCCATCCATCGGAACAACGATGTCAACAGCTCCCTTGATCCAAGGACCATGGGGTAGCTTTATAGGCTGAAGCGGTACGTTTTTATTCAACGACTTATTTGGGACACAAGTGTGACAATTCTTAATCATCGTCTCTGCTGCTTCATCCATCCCAGGCCAACAAAATCTAGATCGAAGAAATTGTTTGGTTTTATCTACTCCCTGATGAGTTTCGTGCGCCTGCTGTAAAACTCTCTTTCTCAACGACCGTTTTGCAACCACGTTTCGCTTGGGGGCAAAATATCTGTTCAACGTGTCCTTGGTGGCTGCAAGGGTAGTGTTCTCACCCGGAAGAGTGCTGAATATTCACTGAACCGTGAGGCCAAGACAGTGCAGCATAGTCGCTCTCTGAGTTGCATCTGACTTCTTTTGTAAATCCAACACAACAGTGTAGATTTCAAATGAGCTCAGCCAGTGGGTCCACTCACTGTACAGGTTGGATGCCTCGATATTGAAAGGCAGTGGCAAGGAGAGTCAGTCCATCTCTTCTACAGCCTCGTTGCTGCTATGTTCTACAGATTCTTCACTGGTGTTTTCTAGGGTCACATCGCTGCTATGGTCTACAGGTTCTTCACCGCTGTTTTCTAGAGTCTCGTCGCTGCTACTTCCCTCTGTAGCATTTTGACAGTGTTATCCTTGTCGCCAGTTTGTAGTGTCGTCATTCAGACATAAGGAGACTATTCCTTCTTCATTGCCAAAGGCTAACTGAACTTAATTGATAAACACATTACACATATACAAGTATAAGAGTTTACTGACTTACAGTAATTTTACAGCATGCAGGTATTTCCAGTACAGTAGGTTTACTGCGAGTAGTACATTTACTGAAGTACAAAGTGCTCACCTTAGAACCCATACTAAGGTTGTTGTCAATAATTAAGATAGGTACATATATAGTCAATACTTTACAGAAATATATTGAAATAGTTATAACTTTGCCTGGAAATAAATTATCTCGTCCAAGACTCATTTCTGAGTGTCATGCCTAACTGCATGTTACCTTGTCAAAACACCATAATGAATTGCACACCATGAAAATGCCAAATCACAACCGCAAAACTCCTTGCAATGCAAAAATAGACAAGTGTAATAGTTGAAGGCCAAGGTACAACGACAAATCAGCACATTGCAAAAGCAAAATAGTCAAATGTCATCACACAAGGACCAAATAGCATATTCTTTGTTTTCACATCATGTCACAGATAATTATGCAATGGCCTGTGAACCGGAAGTCAGCCATGCTGGTGGACAAGTGGCTGTTCGTGTGGTGTGAAATCAAAGGGGATTAAGTTCAATTCAGGTCACAGTTGTTGAAGGTCTTTGTGTTGTGAGCACTTTATTACATCCATTTTGAAATCATTGGTGGTCCCTGTAATCTGATTGGCTCAAATTGGTGTGATTTATTCAAGAATTGCACCACTTTTTGCTCTATATTGCATCTTTTTTCCAGCTAATGAGGAGGTTACACTTAAAACAAAACAACCAATCAGATTTCAAGGCTTGTTTAAAGTAACCGATCAAATTGCAGGAAAATGAAAGACAAAGAGTATCATGCGGCAAATTTTGCAACTTTTGTTTCCAAAACTCTTATTTCCCCCCCTCCCCCAAAAGTGGATGAATTTAATTTCTTCCAGTTTTTCAAATGATGACAATGAGACCCTTCAGGCTGAAGACCAACATTCCAGGGACTTTCCCACTTTTCGTGTACATTTTGGTGAATATTTTGACAATTTTCTACCTTCTCAACCTTACAATCCACGCAATCCCAAGTCCACCAAGTCAGCAACAAGTGAAGAAAATCAAAAGCCACCACAAGTGTTAGATGTTTCAAGATTTTCTATCCATTGAAGCAATGAAATACATCAGCTTAAGTCTGTCGCTTCAAATAAAAATACATCCTGCTCCACAAAAAGTGGATGAATGTTTTCTGAAGCTGGTGTCAATGCCGCCATCTTGAATATGTCTCCATCGAAACAATGGCGTCTGAAGAACTTGACAAGGTCCTGAGTAAATTTTAAGCCGAGGTGAAATGATTACAAGCCAGAATCCCTTAAAATCATGCAGAGTGCCATTGAACGATATCTAAAGGGGAACTATCCATTGAGCATCATGCGATCGAGGGAGTTTCACTCCTCACAAGAAATCCTCAATGCAAAAGCAATTTCCCCGCATCAACAAGGAAAGGGAAAGAGACTCAACAAAGCTCAGCCAATCACACTTGAAGAAGAGTCATCCCTGTGGGAAAAAGGTCAGTTGAGTGATTTTAATGGAAAGGCCTATACCAATGTCAACTCCAAAAATTTGACTGAACAACTGGGATTTCGTGGTCGCCAAGAACACTGCGATGAATAGGTGGAAGACGTAATTATAAGACAGGGCGAAGATGGAACTGAAGTTGTTGAGTTCTGGGAAGGTCCCAGTAAAACACAGAATGGTGGTCTCACCATCAAGCAAAGAACAACACCACAAGCAATGTTCAGCACCGATGGCAGAAAAAGCGATCCAGTGCAGCTCTTCAAGCTTTGGTTGTCCAAGCAACCTGAAGGAATGAAGAACACAGGTCCACTCTATCTAAGCATCATAAATCGTCCTAAAGCAGCTTCCTCTAGTAGTACCCAAGACAGTGGTATGGAAGAGGTTATACAAAGCAGTGAGTTTGTTGAGACTGAAACTCCTTGTAAGTGTACTTTGTCATGACCCACATGCAGTCCTAAAATCGCACACTTGCTCACTTGTTTCAAGTTTTTTTGAGGGAGGGTGTTGTGTGTCAACTAAAAATATTGTTGACACTACATCTTGTCTTTTTCTTGTCATTGGGCTAGAATGCAAACTTATATGGAATAATATCCCTTTCATTTCAATTAATTCAAATTGTAGACAGTATTGTATTTAGTAAGACAAGTATGTTGGTAAGACCCAACAGCAACCCTGTTTTTGCCTATCATTCGTGCCACCTACAGGCCTATGTTGGAATATTTATACAGCTATCACTAAATAAAATTACACAGTTGAGATATGATGCATCTATGTCCCATCGATGATGGCACTTCAGGGTGATGTCCCATCAATGCTGATCAATGCTTGCTGACAGGGGCTTTGATATTGCTGACGCTGTTAGTTTTTATCAAGCTCGCCTTCATATACCAGCATTTACTAGAGGTAATTAACAGTTGTCTGCAGTGGAAGTGGAGGAAACTAGGAAAATTGCCAATGTACGAATCCATGTGGAAAGGGTGATTGGTCTTGTCTGAAGAAAGTACACTACATTGCAAGGAATACTTCCTATTCAGCTGGTGACAGCTGAGCAAGGTGATGACGTGGCTCCAATAGCCAAAATTGCAATAATTTGTTCTGCCCTAACTAATTTATCAGAGTCTGTTGTGCCTTCTAATTAGAGTATTTAGACCCTTTCTGGGTGTATCAATATTTCGTCAGGTATCGTGGGGAAAATATGATGTTTTATTCAGAAACAATTTCCTCTGCAAGGAGTTTCAAAGTTAAGAAAGATAACTTTTAGGCCTAATCCATACATTACAATCAATAGAATTTAATTAAACCTGTGTAGTTATTGATAATTATGGTGATTCCTGATGCTAATAATACCTTCAACCAACAATAAAAATGCCAAAAGTGGCTAATGTAGACTTAAAATTTTTTTGTATATGTAGCTTAAAAAAGGTTCCTGTTGTAATCAACAGGTATCATAACAAATAAATGCAAGAACTGAACAACTTTGGATATCAATTTCATGGTGTGCATGAAGGGCAAATCTATTCTCCCTCAGGCTCTATTCTAAGTCCCACACATGACATCTGAAACCACTGGATTTCGCAGTCAGGTTTGTCACAACCAATTAGCTAACTTTCTTCAAAAAACTGCTTGCAATAGTACCAGGTACCATCCTCATCACTGTCTGGTACTCACTGTCTGGTACTGGTGATGTTGTGGGTTGTGGTAGAGCACTCGAACATGTAAACCATCTCCCTAACAGTTCTGGGAGTACTGGCCACTGGGGTCCTCGAAGAAGACGCAAAGGAGACCACGTCCCGTAGAAGGGCCACATTCTCCCCGATAAAACGGCCGGGGACCCCGCAAGTCTGATCCTCAGCCACCAGAAGATGAATGACTTTCAGCAGCCGGCCCGCGATGGCCCGGGATGCGAGCTTGTAATCCACATTCAAGAGGGTGATCGGCCGCCAATTGCGAGGATCCAACCGATCACCCTTCTTGAAGGACAGGGAAATAACACCTCTGCGCTGAGAGAGAGAGAGAGAACCAGAGTCAAAGCAAGAATTAAGAACAGCGACAAGGTCAGCGCCCACGACCGGCCAGAACTTCAGATAAAACTCCATGGGAAGGCCATCAAGACCAGGGGCCTTACGTCTGGCCATCCCACGGAGAGCAAACAAAACTTCATCAACAGTGAGGTGACCCTCACACAAAGAAGATTGACCGCCCGAGAGAGAAGATGACAAATTCTCTAGGAGGTCAGCCTGAACATGAGGGTCAACCGAAGATGCAGAAAAAAGATCGGAATAAAAGGAAGACAAAGAGGAACAGAGGTCGGAAGGGGATGAAACAATAGAGCCATCCCCATCTCTCAGCGCAGAGATCCATCTGTCAGAACCATGTTTCCGCTCAAGACGCAAGAAATATGCTGAGGACGACTCACCCTCCTCCACCCACTTGGCACGAGAGCGAACCTGGGCCCCCCTGGCAGCCTGGAGGTCCATAGCAGCCAACTCAGCCAGGGCCGAGTGGTAAGGGCCAAGGCACGAGGAGGAGCCCAGGTCAACTTTAGACTTGAGGTGGTCGATTAGATGGACCAGAAGGTCACGGAGACCCGACCGAGCACTGGATTTATGACAGCAAAAGCGGATCGTAAGACCCTTCACGAGACTCTTCCCCGCATCCCACCACTTCACAAGGGAGGGAAAACGGGAGACGGAGCGACACCATGAAGACCAAGCATCCGAAATCAGAGCAACATACTCAGGGTCATTTAGAACAGAGGTGTTGAGCTTCCAAAAGCCTGGACCAGGGGGAACAACATCGGGGATCAAGAGCGAGAGACACACACCACAATGGTCCGAAAAAGGACAAGGAACAATATTACACGAAGAGACAGAAGAAGTACTCCCTTCTTGTATAAAAGTATTACCTTTGGGAAGTACCCTGTTCCAAAATTCCGTATCGGGTAACACTCTCTGAATAAACAAGTCCTTTTCAGTCCAGACAACAAGATCAGGAACTAGGATAGCATGTTGTCTTCATGAGGCTCTTTGATGGTTTCTCTGGATTCATCAAGCAAGCATCTTTAAACTTTGAATCAGTCACTTGTCCTGCCCTCTGCTCAAACTAGACTTTACTGTTGGACTGGCCTCTCATCAATTCTTTGATGTTTTCTGCTTCTTCTGCACTTAGTGCTAGCTCATCAGATGTCTTTTTTGACTTTTGGAGCAAATCCTGAAAGTCATTCTCCAAATTCTTATCATTGAATAGCTCTGTTAGGGGCTTTGGTAGGGATCTGGTCTCAGGAACAAATGCAGCATTATGAGGTGGATGGCATCTGACATGATTACCCTGAGTAATAAATACACCAAGTTATGGAAAAATAGATTAATAAATCAGTAGTAATAATTATAGTAAATATAATGTCTCTTGTTCACCATTATTAAAGAAATATGTGCAATCTTTGAGGTAATGATCATGTCATATCTTGCTAGAATAACACAACAAAAGGTACTTACAAAAATGAAAACAAAATACTATGTTCTCTCAATAAACAGTCATTCAAATTACCTGGTAATGGTCAACTACATTCAACAGTGTACCCTGAAATTCTTCTTCAGTGGGTGGACTGTTCTTCATGCAGAAGTACACATGAGTCCTTGTACTTTTCACTGTAAAATATTCACAATTATTATATTCCATTGTATTCATCTTGTATCAAGAAGGAATTTGACATCTGCAGATAATTGTAGAGAGAATATAGCTTCCGATGACTCTCATAAGAGAGATATCTTACCTTTGTCGGACAATTCAAAAAACCACTTTGAGCCCTCATCCCTCTGTGGTCCTGAGGCAACTTTCTTCATTGCTTTAGTCACAGACTTTGCACCTGAAAATAAACAAAAAATTTTAATACCAATAAAAGGCTAATTTTCAAGAAATAGTCATAATCATCAAGACAAAATGAGCCAAAAAATGCAAGTGTATACTGAGTACCATGCCAAGAGTCAAAGGAATTAAGCATTCCTTTTGACAAGATCCATGTTTTTAGCTGTAATACAAAGTCATGTGCCACCTCTGCAACATGGAACCCTGAAAAAAGAATTACTTTAGTTGCATTATAAAATATACTTCTGATCTCCATATTTGTACTACATATGTGATATGATATTATTGAGGATGCAAACTTATCATACCTTGTGTCTCACAGAGATAAGTCAACAGCTCTTTTGTCATAGGGACCTCACGGCTTACTGCTGAAGTTTCATTGGCCTTACTCCAGTTGACAACTGCTAACACCTTTTTGGTCCTAAAGATAATCAGTGCAAATGAAATGATTTTAGGAATGGTGTTGAACATAATAGAGGTTCAACATATCATACAAAGAAATCGAGTAGAAAGCATCTTACGAGAAAGAAAGGGGTGACACTGTTGTGTGTGCTGCTGATCGACTGGAATCATGCCTTGCATCTGTTATAACACACTGCAGGAAAATGGTAGAAATCAAAACATAAAAATGGTCACATTTCTCTACTCACAGATATTTTCAAGGTTTACAATCTGATATAAGATTTTATATCTTTGTACGTGCCAGTCTTCATAATATACTCCTAGTATGGCAGGTGTATAAGTATGTGGCCAAAGACAAAATGAAGTTAAAATGATTACTTGTACCTCTCCATTCACAGCATATGCAGGGTTACTCTTCACTTGTTCTTAAGCAGCCAACATCGACTCATTGGAAACCCTCTTCACGACTGTCAAGTAACCAAGCTTTTTCAAGACTGTTGAAGTGATTAAAAATAGAAGTATTTTAGAATGCATCTGGTAGGGCAGAAACCAAAGAAGGAACAGTTCAGTCAGTTTGAGCTATCTTGATAGAACATTCATGATTTAACAACCTGCAAACTGCTGTTGACTGCCTTCTCCTTGCAAGGAGAAAGACTACATGATTTTCAGAGCGTCTGAGAATGTGCATTGCTAACGTGTGTCGAAGGTCTTTTCTCCCTCTGACCCGATGTTGGCTGCTTGACAGAAACTTGTGTATTGTGTCTCTGTCAAGCCACAGGACAATACTCCATGAATCAATATATGAAAAAGAGAGACAGATAAGTGACCAGTTACAAAAAACAAAAACTCTAAAATACCGAGATAATAAATTTCTGTAAATTTCGAGCAAAAAATGAAAGAGTGCTCACCTCAAATTTACATACTACTTTGGAGGAGATCCTCCCATGATGGGGGAGGAGAGCCACTTGAAAGAATCTCCACCAACGCATGAAATTGTCACTGACACTACATGACTGTCGATTGAAGACAAGTGATTCGCAATCGAGGGGTTTTCCACAATAACAACATGATGTCGATAGCGTATTAC
>NC_142670.1:21002481-21012481 GCF_964200805.1 Pocillopora damicornis | reverse complement strand
CTCATGATGCTTACATTTTTTGTTGATAAGAAATCAAACATCCTTTGGGGACATTTCCAAACTTCTTTGGGACAAATGAAACAGATCTCAGGTCCTGCTCAGAAGGAACAAGGGTTGCAAACAGAGGCTTTGGCTGTAGGCTGTTGAAGTGCTCTTTAGTCATTGTTCCATACATTGGTGATGGGGAGTACAAGTTGCATTTGATGTATTTGTTAAAGGATGCGCTTAGCTGAGGTTTCTTCACAAGCACATTTTGAATTTGCTTTGGTTCAATTTTTCCCCCTGGGCACACTCGAGTGCTGCGTCATGCTGTTGCATGTCAAATCATCTGGCAGAGTTCGATGCCCCAATTGTTTGAGTATAGCCAGATAATAGAGAAGCTCTATAACATGATGGCAATACCCTCCTGATCCAGCCACACAAGAGCACATTCCAGACAAAGAACCGTCAGCCATGCTCGAAGAAACTTCCAAGGAATGAGGTGGCTTGTTCTTCTTCATGGAGCAAAAACATTTCGATGCAATTTTCACCGCGTTGTTGGCCCGTATCACTGTAACATAAAACATAAATGTAATATCCTGATAGAGAAAAATAACTAGGAAATACTCAATTTAATTACCTTTAATCTCGTGTAGATATCCAGGTTCTGCCATAAACTTATATGCTTTCGCTGTGGTGGTGCATCCGGACATCTTTTTTGCATATTGGCCGACATCATGGAAGGTCAGCGAGGGAAATATTGAAAGATCTTGGCTCTCCTCAGCTAAAAAAAAATATGAACACAAGTAACATTAGTCTAACGATTTGGGGAAAATGTTCAAATTGACATGATCACAAAATTAGGCGAGTAATATCTCTACAGTTATAGCGATGAATTAAACAACGCTTGTTGGTTTAAACACCATAGTTTTGAGGGGAATAAGCAGCCAAAATTCTGTTTTTTGATAGTAAACAGCTCCTAACCCTCAAAGTGTAGTGAATTACCATAGATTCCTTCTTTTTACTTGCATTAATCGTCCAAACGTTGTTATAAAAGTGCAACAAGAAGACAAGCTCTGTTTTACATACCTGACGGAGAAGCCATGTTTGTAACTCGTGGTCAACTTGACGCTGATATTTTTGCCACAATCCCAGCTGAAAACCAACCTGTCCGATTCAAAGATGTGCTCAAAGCTATATTTCTATGCTAAACTTACTGGATTTGGAGAGATGGAAAGATATTTAATGCTTGAATTCAGAATAATCGCTTTTCAACTATACACATGCGTGACGCTCAAGAGACTCGTACAATTTGTGTTTGCTGGAGAGCTTGCTCTCCAATTCAGCGTTGCTGACGCATATCTAGGCACATGACCTCTAGCTGCAAAAGGCCTATCGAGCAAGCAGGCACTCATCATGTGAGAAGTATCCTGGGTGTTAGCAGCTTGAAAGACCAGCACCATAACAAGATTGTCACAATTAAGCAAAGATGCAAATCTTGAAAAAAAAAATTTCTAAACCTTTAAGACTGAAACCAGATGAAAAGGCAAATGAGCTGATGAAAAACGCCGCAATGATAACAATTCATTTCTTGAATAGGCAATACGTTGTGAAGACCGAGATGAATGATGATGATAGAATCCAACCAAATTTGAGATGATTTCTTGGTTACATTCGGGTCCTGGATTTGGAGAGATATGAACATGCATTGTGAGATCCAGGACAAAAGGGTTTGAAGGAAGAAGTAAACAGGTAGTCCCATGCTTGGCCTGTTTTAACAATGGTTGGAACACAACAAGACCACTGAGCTCTTGTCATTTTATCACCACATGAGATCGAATCAGGCTAAATTCACGTCTAGAATTGCCAGGCTTCTGGTGATCCCAAATCTATAAGGGAGATCTTGTACAAATAAACCAGCCTGAAGTCTTATAAGTATAAGTAACAATTCATCCATGCATGAAAGCTTTCTTGAAGGCCCAGGTTTTTTTCTGTTATGCTTCACTTGGTATGGCTGGAACACAACAAGACCACTGAGCTCTTGTCATTTTATCACCACATGAGATCGAATCAGGCTAAATTCACGTCTAGAATTGCCAGGCTTCTGGTGATCCCAAATCTATAAGGGAGATCTTGTACAAATAAACCAGCCTGAAGTCTTATAAGTATAAGTAACAATTCATCCATGCATGAAAGCTTTCTTGAAGGCCCAGGTTTTTTTCTGTTATGCTTCACTTGGTACGGCTGACTCTCTCTTAACAATGTAACACGTTTCCAGCACTGCATGTTGGTCAACTTTGGTTCAATAAAATTGTAGAAGCTTATGAGTGCTCCATGGTTTGGGAATCCAGTAGAAAATAGACCTGCTGACTCATCATCTTTAATTTTGTCCATTGAAAACTGGCATGCTAATAAAATATCCTTCTCTTTGTCAACTTCAATTAGTTTTTCTCTTCCGGGCAGTGTTGTTTATAAGAAGGCGGAGCAATCCATGTGCGCGAGAGTTGAGCCAGCTGATGATTATATCATTAACAAATGTCTTATCTATAAGTGTTGCACTTGTATTCGTTATTCTTGTAGGCCTTGAAACTACATTCGATATAAGCTGATATAGTTTCCTCGTACTTTGTATCATTCCACAACCAGATGTCAAGGAACAACTTGGAAAGGGGGCAGGAATCAGGCAGGTTTCCAAAGCGGTTGGCAATATGTGGAAGAAATTGCCGACAGACAGACGAAAGGTTATTTAAAAACTTCTAACATTGCGAATGTTTGTGTATTAACCCTGCCCCATTTCAGTGGACTGCTATGTGGTTTACTTGGCTAACTTTTTAAAGACGGAGAGTGTAAATGTTCTCGTCAAACTTTCCAATTAAAAGTATTTGAATCAAGCTGGGACCTCAAGCTGAATGTCAATTTTGTAATATAATGTTCAGACTTGTTATTTTTCCAGACAGAACTCTTAAATATACCTAGGGGATAGCAAGGCCCATTATAATGTACCAATTAATTTAACCAAAATTTTAATTAGAAATAACCTACATGTGGCGGATCCAGGTTTTGAGGAAAGGGGGGGGGGCAAGGGGGTATTATCCTCAAAAAATTATGATAGAGGGTGAAAAAAACTGTCTTTGCAATCTAGCTTATATAAAAAATAGGGGGGATCAAAAATACACAATTGTTCCCTAATATATTCCCCTCTTTTAAAATATCATGCTATGATCTTCATAGGACTGGAAAGATAAAGCACTGAGCTTGAGGGAAGACCTTGATATGGGAATAGCAGAGATAAAAAATGTCCAACCTGCAGCACCCAGTTCACAAGGGAGAAGGACTTCAAATACCACCAGAAAGGTTGTCATGAGTGCATTTGCGAGGAATGCAATGAATCATTTGACCATAAGCAAAAGCTAAAGAGGCATAAAGACCAGAAACATAAAGACAGCTACAAGTGTGATCATTGTCAAAAGACTTTTGCAGAGAAAAATCTTATAAGACACCAAAAGTCACATGTTTAATTAACCTATCCTGCATTTAGTGATTTTAACTGGAGATGATTTGAAAGGACTATTGGATCAATCTTTAATACATAATTGTTTTTGTTTTAAATTATTATTGTCGATTTTTGAAATTAATTGTGGTCATTGCAGCACATGTACATCATGTTACTGTTCAAACCAAATTTTAAATCATTACAATGTTGTGTTAGACTTTAACAGGAAAGAATGAATTAAAACTTATTTACAATTTCAAACCTTCAGTCTTTTCAAAGTTTTACGTTTGTACAGCTTAATCTTCAGAAGATAGACCACCCCCCCACTTTTTGGGTGAAATAGCTGGAGGCCCAGGCCTTAATTTACCTGAGTATTAGTCAGCACCCCATGTGAATCAATGGCTGAACTTTCCTTATAATTTTCCTAAATCAGGATATCAGCAAACAAACCTTCATACCCATAAGGTTTCACTTGAACAAAAATATAATTAAATTATAAGTGTTTGAAATTGGCTAGAGTACTATACGGTTGTATGGCATCGTACCAATTACCTGAACCCATGGAAGAATCCATAAGTTCTGGCCCATGTACATCATATTGCTGTTCAAACCAAATTTTAAATCATTACAAATGTTGTGTTAGACTTTAACAGGAAAGAATGAATTAAAACTTATTTACAATGTCAAAACCTCAATCTTTAATAACCTTGTTGTTCAGGGGCAGATCCAAGGAGAGAGGTTTTTAATCTAGGCAATTTTCCTTAAGTGAATTTCCCTCTATGTTAAACATTATGTGAACATTCCATTGTTTATTCACTAAGATTTCTCTGTTTTCCTATTTTTTCCTTTGCATGTGCTTTGTCTTGGATTTCATAGTATAGGACCCAGACTTCTTACTACTTTTAGTGTTTGTTTGTACTGCTGTAGCCAAGTCATTGGTACGCTTCCTCTTGGAAGTTGGTTCTTGTAGTTGTACTGGTCGCCCTTTTGATACGACCTGACGGCTTCCACTACTGCACTTTCGTTTTCTGTTGGGCCGGACTCGGATCTTTTTTCCATTTCCTGTTTTTTTCACCTCACTGGACCCAAAAGAAAAAAGAGCACTTGCCAAATTAGAATGCATAGATCTATCAGCAGTTAAGGATGTTACCGTTTTGCGAACCTGATTACACCTCTAGCCAAATTAAGGTCTCTTGAGCTTTGGAGCTTTTGAATTATTTGTTCACAAGAGTTTCTCAACAATTGTTCAGCATTTGCAATGGAATCATGCTCATCATCATCATTGCTCTGTATTGGTTCAGTGGAATGTTCATCCTCATCATCATTGCTCTGTATTGGTTCAGCAGTTAAGCAGTTTGGTCCTTGTTGTGCTGTTTCCATACAAGTGGATGCCTCTGTTACAAAACCATTAGAACTATCAGTTTGTGATGTTTGTCCAGCATCACTAGAGCGTAATGGCTTATAACAAGCAACAGGAAGTGTCTTTCCTATTGCTAGCCAGGCCAATTTCTGCCTCTCATGTGGATTACTGACTGGAATGAAGTTTATGCAGTCTGCTAGATTTGCCACCCACAAGACATACTGGTGTTTGCATGGGCTCCCGTCTTTAGCAACCATGCAGGTACATATCCCAAGAGTCATGTCCACTGTATAACTGACAAAGAACCAATGAGACAATTCATAGATATCTCAATACAACTGGAATTTTTGTTTTTTCAATCTGTAATAGATACATTCTAGACCTTCAACTGGTTGATCCACTAAGATATTAATGGAAATATTCCTAACAGCAGAGTAAGGAGTTGCTCTTACTCTGCTATAAAAAACTCAATACCCTGCCAAGAAGGGAAATTACTAAAGGTACCCCACCCCCTGGACAATATATTACTCATGTTTTGGTCTTCCTTATGCTAAATCAACATCCTTGGAATGCAGCATATGGATGAACTGCAGGAATTACATGTATTTCATATGTTATGCATGTTATGTCCCCATGTTTTATGTATTTTTGCTCCAATGGGGAGGAGCCTAGAAACACTGCCCCCTCCCCCCTGCACTGCTTCCTCTATCAAGATAATTTGAATCAGACAATGGGGGAAAGATAGGAAAATGATGCCCACCCACACATGCCCTCTTGTACCATCAGAGCGTTATGCTATTGTGACAGCTAAGAAAAAACATTACTGACCTGTGACTGCTATCTGAAGAGCTTCCAACTTTGAATACATTATTGCCAAAGTTCTCTACTGTTGAGAGGTGGGCATCGAGATCTTTTTTATCGGGGACTTTAAACCCTGTGCTTCTGTCTTTCCCTTTGCCAAAGAAGTGATGTCTGTACACACCATTAAAACTCCCATCAGCAATACTGTAATAGCAGCAATAATAACAATAATAATAATAATAATAATAATAATAACTGTAATAACAGCAATACAATAATTGTGAAGGGAACACCTATTCCTTGGATGAATAGCAAAATTAGCGAATCAATGAGAGATCGAGACTGGTATCATCGTAAAGCACGTAAATCGAACTCAGAAAAGCACTGGAACACTTACAGGAAACTGAGGAACAAAGTAAACCGCTTAGTAAAATCTGCTAAGTCGAAATATTACTGCGAAATGATCGAGGAAGCCAGAGGAGATCACGGAAAAATATGGAAAGCTGTAAACGAAGCTTGCAATCGTAATTCATCCTCAGAAAAGGTTCAGTGCATCATTTCCGATGGCATTCAGCACACCACTTCCAAATCCATTGCTGTTGCTTTGAATAGCTTCTTTGCATCCATAGGCAAGCGCCTAGCTGACAAAATAACGACTACCTGGTCGAATTGCAACTTGGTTTTAGAACAACCGTTGTCTCAGTTCCAGTTAACTGAACTAGAGGAATCGTTTGTGCTTCAGCAGCTTACCTCTTTGAAGACAAATAAAGCAATTGGTTTGGACAAAATTAGTGCTAGACTACTCAAGAGCTCTGCTAATACAATCACTCCCTCCATCACTAAGCTGTTGAATCGATCGATTCTTACTGGTAAATTTCCTAAATTATGGAAATGCTCAAAAATTACAGCCATGTTTAAATCAGGCGACCGGTCAAATGCATCGAACTATCGACCTATCTCTATTTTACCGACACTCAGTAAAATTCTCGAGAAAGCCGTGCATTCCCAGCTGTACCAGCACTTGGTTATTAACAACCTTCTCACAAGGAAACAGTTTGGATTCAGGAAGGGGCTCTCTACTGAATCTGCTTTGACATCATTTGCTGATGAAGTCTTATTGAACATGGAACAAGGTAAACTGTGTGGGGCCGTGTTTTTGGATTTAACCAAGGCTTTCGACACTGTGGACCATCGGATTTTGTTACGCAAGCTCTCCAAATTTGGTTTATGTGAGAACTCGCTTCAGTGGTTCCGCTCTTACATTACTGACAGGAAACAGCGTACATGTTGTGGGAATGAGTTGTCTGATGAATTGCCAGTTACCCATGGGGTCCCTCAGGGAAGTATTCTGGGTCCTCTGCTATTTGTCATCTACATTAACGATTTGCCAAGCGTTCTAGATGCCTGTCAAGCATCACTTTATGCAGATGACACGGTGATCTACTGCTATGGGTCTTCCTCTCAGGAGCTGACTGAAAAGCTCAACCAAGACCTCCTGGCTGTGGCGAAATGGCTGAATGAACATAAGTTAACACTGAATCTGGACAAAACCAAATGCATGCTTATAGGCAGTAACAAGAAGTTACAGAGGAAAATAGCTCTAACTGTTTCAATCTTTGATCATTGTATAAACAATGTTACATGTTTTAAATATCTTGGAATCTTAATATCGTCTGATTTTTCGTGGACAAATCATGTCGAATACATGGCAGGGAAAGTTAATCAAAGGCTTGGCCTACTTAGACGCATTAAGCATTTGTTACCGTTTAAGGCGCGCATCCTTTTTTATAAAAGCCTTGTTATGCCCTTATTCGAGTATGCTGATTTAGTTTGGGGAGACAAACATAATGTAACTTTAATGTCTAGTTTGCAAGTGCTTCAAAATAAGGCAGCTAAAATAATATTAGATCGACCACTGTATTCCTTTGCGTCTGATGCGTTAACTACACTGAAGTGGTTAACACTAGAAAAAAGGCGCTTCCAGCGCCGATGCGTACATGTATATAAATGTCTTAATGGTCTCACGCATCACGAACTAACATTAGTCACTCAGCAAGAACAGCATAGTTACAACACAAGAAATAAAGCAAACCTCAAAATTCCATCCGTTAAAAGAAACTGGGGCAAACAAAGAACTGGCTATCATGCTGTAAGTGATTTTAACTCGCTGGACAAAACTATACGAGCCTCTGATAATGTAAATATTTTGAAGCGTCAGATTTTTAATTCATTGATTTAAGTTTTGTATTACACATAAGATACATTAGTTTTTAGTAGCATCTTTTAGCATTTTTATTCATTGTAAATTTTTAATTTTTAATTTTCGAGGTCCTTTTTGTAAACCACTTTTTAGTGAAAAAGTTTCCTCATTAAAGATTGTCATTATTATTATTATTATACTAAGGAGCTTTTTCTTGTAGTGATCTTCCAGATCAATAGTCAGCTTGTCTAGAAGCCCAACAACATTGTACTCTTTAGTGCGCTGCAGAATTACATCCTTAAGAACCAAAAACTGAGCCTTGGCAAAATTGTTGGTGTGGTTACCTCTAACAGGCAGTTCAGTTCTAAAGCATAGAGCAAAAGATTCTTTGTCATTGTATAGATTTTGCAAATAGCTGACTAGATTTGGGTATTTCTTACAACGGCTATCATTCAAAAGTTCACTGAAACAGTTCTCAAAATCTTGTTTTGTCTCGGCATATAAGGAACTCTTGAAGAGGGTGACAAAATAGGGTCTATCCGCTTGGCTGATACTGTTCTTGCTCTCGTGAAGCCATCTCCAAAGTTGTTGGAGCATGTGGAAGATGCAAAGAAGTAAAACAGATGTTGGCCAAACAGACTTCAGAGCATTTCTTTCCTCTTTACAGTTGTCTGTAAGGATGACTTGGGGGCCTTGTTCCCGACCACGATCATTGAATGCATACTCTGGTAAACAGGACCGAAGCATTTCAAAGCCCTGTTTAAGTGTACGCTCCTGCTCATCACTGGTGATCAAGATGCCAAGTGGAAGTGCTCCAGATACATTGTTTGTGCACATTAAAAACACTTTAAGATTGTGCTCTTCTCTATTAGAAGTAGCATCAACAAAAACCATCTCACCAGACTGCTGCACTTCCTTGTGTACATGGTTCATGAGAGGCGTTACAATAGCAATTATAAGAGGCGTATTATCACCTTCATATATCTGGTAACAAGTAGTAGCTTCATGGTTGTCTTTCTTGTATTGTTCAAGCCTTTCGGCACGTCTTTCAAACATCATAACGCCCTGTCCACCATACCTATCCTTACCAAATTGCGTGTAGAGGTAACTAAAGTCCCTTTTTTTTAGACATAACTGCCCGATTGGCCTTTTTCCTGTGAAATTCCAATTCATCCTGACATGATTCTTTGAGTTCTTTCAAGTACCGTTGCCTTGCGGTTGCTGGTGTATGCCCACTTTCAAACAGCTTCAAAACCC
Organism: Pocillopora damicornis; assembly: GCF_964200805.1. NCBI lineage: Eukaryota > Metazoa > Cnidaria > Anthozoa > Scleractinia > Pocilloporidae > Pocillopora > Pocillopora damicornis. Next base: position 21,003,391 of record NC_142670.1, on the reverse strand, counting down.
TTTCTGTGCACTCAGGAGAAAGGTCACAGAAAGTAGAGGTCTCCAGAGTTTCAAGTGAATTGTTGTGGTCCCACTCTATGTCCACAGAACAACATCCCTCGCTGTCTATTTTGACTATCATCTGAAAGGGGCAGTTGGTGTTCTTTATTCTGGCAGATGGATTCAAGTACAATTTCTGCTGTGGATCTTTACTTGGACTCCAGTTGCGAGTGTTGTGTTGGCATCTATAGTAGTTTTGCAACACATAGCTGCTTATTGGTGCCATATCCATTGCTCCAGGTTTTCTTTCATTATATCTTCGGTCAAAAAGTGCACTTTGAACTTTTCTCCATTTCTTGAAATTGCCTTCAGGTAGTAAAATGAATCATATGGAAGTGAAGCCAGAAAACTCTCCTTTGTAATTTGGGTCGATTCAAAAGATTTTCTTTTCGATTCGACTTCTTTTATAGCTGAAGATATTAGATCTTTGAGAAAATTGTTGGGTTTGTCCGCCATTTTGATTTGATAAAAATCGCGATGGTTTGTGGGACAGCTAGTCACACATTGCTCTGATTGTCACGCATGTTGTCGGAGAGAGTTGGAAATATCGGTTCCTTCTTGGCATCAACCTTTACGATGGCATTGACCGTCATGTGAAATGGCATCAACCGTTTTCAACGTTGTTATAAAAGTGCAACAAGAAGACAAGCTCTGTTTTACATACCTGAGGGAGAAGCCATGTTTGTAACTTGTGGTCAACTTGACGCTGATATTTTTGCCGCGATCCCAGCTGAAAAGCAACCTTTCCGATTCAAAGATGTGCTCAAAGCTATATTTCTATGCTAAACTTACTGGATTTGGAGAGATGGAAAGATATTTAACGCTTGAATTCAGAATAATCGCCTTTCAACTATACACACGCGTGATGCTC